>NC_091121.1:44842786-45142786 GCF_040183065.1 Periplaneta americana
GCGAATGCCGCTTCAAATGAAGCACATGCATGTTTTATCAGGTGCAATCTTCCTCACGGAGCGGTGATATAGTTAAGTGCGAAATAAAATCGGCGGAGCATGCCGCATTCAATTACGAGGTGCGAGCGCCGGCCTGACACGTGTGCAGCCAGCTGCTTGATTATTTAGCGATTCCTTTAAAATGCAAACGGTGAAATGTTGATATGACGATAATGGAACAAGGCAATGGCAGTGCCCCAAAATAATTTTGTTTATCAAAAATCGTCTGTCTTATGATAAGTCGTGAGCTGAAACATATAGTAGGGCATCCGGTATTAAAATTTCCCTATAACCGCTTTGTCCAACAAAAGTCACAGCATGATTCTAGAATCGAACACTGGTCTCTCTTACGACGGGTCATCATATGGCAGACAGGAATATGAGGCTAATGTAAGATTTAAAATTGCACAGAAATGTCTCTACCGAACAAAAATCACAAAATGTGCCTGGTATTGAACGCAGTTCCCCTGTGACGAGTATGAGCTTATAGTCACAACTAGTCACCTACGGTCTTACTAATAAACCGTGTATAGTTTTTATACGAGACTTATGCAGCGTTGAGACAGAAAACGTTACTAATAAACCATGCATAAGCGATGGATGTATAAACAGGCTGTAACTATACAATGGGAATTGCTTTGCAGTAGTTATATATACGAAACCCCTTGTTTAAGCGTTGTATATAGAGAAAAAATGGCCGCCTCTCTAACAGCTGTTCGTATCGACTGTCATTTTATGATGATGGATGCCTTGTAACCACAGAAGAACACACCAAAGAGCACAGAATAAGTAGAACATTATTACTGTAGGTTGTATTCTTTGACCAAAATATAGTGTGGTAATCGATCAGAGTCAGTTGTACTATCGATTCTTAACACGGCACACTAGAGCGCTCTACCAGATGCAATAGAGAATCTGAGATATTCTATTACCTTCCGTAATGAAGTAATGACGAAACTATGACGTAGCTGTGTAACAGTTATACTGTTATACACGACGTATGTAGTGATTATTAGTAAGGAATTTACACACGACTTATAAACGAGCTACTCATTGTATAAGTATAAGAGAGTTAATCGTTTGTATATAGAGTTTTTATTAGTAAGACCGCTAGTGTACATGCCTTGCGTTAAAATTACGGACACATTTTACGACGACACGAAAGGAAACAGAAACACACTACATTCATTAAAAAAATCTGAAGACGTGTCCGTAATCGAACAGCGGGTTCTTTCGTGACAATCCTTCGGCTGATTAAGGTCTGAATTTAGTACCAGACGTAAAATTTCGCCACAATCGTATTCATTGTAGATCATAAAAAACAGAATAAGTTCGGATTCAAACATCAATTTCTTCTGTGACAAGTCGTCAGATGACAGTCAGATATGTGGTCTGACATAAGACTTAAAATTTCTACACAACCAGTTTGACCATCGAAATTAAATCAAGAAATATGTCTAGAATCGAACGGGTTTCTCTTCTTATGAACGTTAGTCAGACATGAATGTCTGGAGTTAAATTTCATATTGCTTCACAACCTTTTGTCGAACGAAATTATCATCTGTGTCCAGAATCAAAGAAATATCCATTTTGTGATTTAACCGCCTACAATCTAGTGACGTATTCAGTTTACATAAGATATCCCCGAGCCTGAAGGCTTCGATTCCTGGAAGCAGACTTGCTGGAATTAAAAACATACGCTCACCACCTCTGTCAGACTACTTTACTTCACTGGAATAGAGAAGCAACATAGAGAGAAGTAAGTAGTCGATGTTTTCAGTTTTAACATACACGCATAACAATCCATATTACAGAGTCACGTGTTTGTTTCTCCTTATCTCGCCATCCTTTCTATGTGACGTAGGTCAGGCTAGGAGATATTTTGTGCCAACTCTACCTGGTGCCAACTCAAATTACTTCACGAACTCTGTGTAGAACAAATTCGCAGGATCTGTCAAGAAACGAAAAATTACACATGTTTTAAGATATACCGCTTGAAATCAGAAATTCTGTACCTCGCACAAGAATTACCATTACTAGAAAATTTCTTTGTCTATCAAAAGTTTCGGAATTTTCCCGTAAAACAACACCAGCGAAAGATATGTTTCCTATGTCAAATTTCAAATTGTTTCAAAACCGCTTTACCGCTGTACTCGGAATAGTACGATATTTTTCCCGACTGACCGTCATCTTACAGTGACAGCTGGATGTACAGTACGGTATTATTATTATTATTATTATTATTATTATTATTATTATTATTATTATTATTATTATTATTATTTACTCACAAATGGCTTTTAAAGAACCCGTAGGTTCATTGCCGCCCTCATATAAGCCCGCCATCGGTCCCTATCCTGTGCAAGATTAACCCAGTCTCTATCATCATATCCCACCTCCCTCAAATCCATTTTAATATTATCCTCCCATCTATGTCTCGGCCTCCCCAAAGTTCTTTTTCCCTCCGGTCTCCCAACTAACACTCTATATGCATTTCTGGATTCGCCCATACGTGATACATGCCCTGCCCATCTCAAACGCCTGGATTTAATGTTCCTAATTATGTCAGGTGAAGAATACAATGCTTTCAGTTCTGTGTTGTGTAACTTTCTCCATTCTCCTGCAACTTCATCCCTCTTAGCCCCAAATATTTTCCTGAGAACCTTATTCTCAAACACTCTTAACCTATGTTCCTCTCTCAAAGTGAATTATTATTATTATTATTATTATTATTATTATTATTATTATTATTATTACTACTACTACTACTACTACTACTACTACTACTACTATTACTATTATTATTATTACAAAGCCTTATAAACTATGAAAGCTCTTAGCAGCTGAGTTTACAATATAATACCACTGCACTCTGCCTTGACAAACAATTTTCCAACTATCATAATTTTCTAAAAATTTTAGATTCTCCTACAAATTGTCCAAATATCTAGGCCTAGGTCTTCCCAGTGGTATTTTCCATAAAGCTGCTCTGTGAACACCCTTTTTACTCTTCTTCCTTCTGGAGCTCTTAGCACTTGTCCCATCCATCTCAGTCTTATTGCTTTTAATTCTGGCCACAATATCAGCCGCATTACAAAAATAATCAATTTCTTTATTCTGTAGTTTTCTCCATTTCAAAATCTCTACATCTCGAACTGCTCCCAATACTCTCCTCACAATTTATCGTTCAGAAATTTTCAATTTATTCTCATTTAATGTTGTATGTGTCCATGTCCCACAAGCACTGGCTAGAAAAGGCATAATTAAAGTAATGTATATATGTAATTTTGCTTTCCTTTTCAATTAATTTACTCTTTATTATATCGGATAATGCATAATAACATTCATTTACTTTCCGTATACGAGCATTAATTTCTTGTTTTACATTATTGACATAACTAATTAATGTTCCTAAACAGTTAAACTCGTTTGCTTTTGCAACTGTATTTGTATTAATTGTGATGTTATTTACGAGTAAGCATAAAATTCTTTCTTTCTGTCAACATTTACCCTAAGCTTTTAATAACAACAGAGTGAGTATTTTAACTTCATGTTCGTTTTCACCAAATAAAACTAAATTATCTGCATATGCCAGTACATTCATTTTTCTCTTCAGCCTTGTACCAAAGTGAGTAAATTTTATTATTTGAATAATGTTTTCAATAACTAAATTAAACAAAGCTGGTGACAAGAACTCTCTCTCTGTTTAACTCCAATAGTAACACTGAAATTGTTGGACGTACAATTCTATATTTTAACTGTGTGCTATGAAACTTAAAATTTCACCTACAACAATCTGTCCGCTAAAAATCATGTTTATATTATTTATTATTACATGCCATAAAGTCATAAAAGATTTTCGACTTAGTCAATAATAGCTGGTAGAGAAAAAGGAATTACAAGTGATTAGAACACAATATTGCTTAAATCTAAAAATTCATTAAACAGTGTACAATGTCTTCTGGATAAGCCAACCAGAGACAAGTCGTTTTAAGGCATTATTTCCAATATTAAAAATTTGTCGAGGTAACTTACTAAATATCTTAAGAATACTGATGTGTAAGTTTTCATTGTTTTTGACAATCTACATTTAGAAATGTTAAAGTAATCCTTCTTCCTAAGATGATGAGCGTGTGAATAATTTGAAACGTCATTAGAATTTCTCATTTCACAGACATACATAATTGCTTCAAGGATATAATAGTTCAGTTACAGTATGATTTCCTCTTTTACAAATAATGGTTTACTGTGAGCAATTAAGGGGTTAGGTACAGCTCACAGCAGTAAAATTTTGGAAATTTTCAACATTTTTTTCCTCCATTACTGTATGTTGTATAATAATGAAAATTAGTACGTGTAAAATACTGTCCTTCTGCTATATGAAAAAAACATATATTTTTTATTATTAAAAAAATTATTTACAATTTTTTTTTTCAAAATTCAGTTCTCTGTGCAGTGATGAAGCGTTTCCCACGTAACTCAAAAACTATCTAACATTCTGTGATGAAATTTTTTGTGTGTATTTATGCATGTCAAATCTACAATATGATGCAAGATTACTTCTCTATCTTTGATAGATTGTCTGATAAAAAATAAATTCATTTTAAAAAATGGCCAAATATCAGTATTTTCTTCTAATACAAAAAAGATGTTATTTATTAAGGAATGTAGTTGAAAGAGCATGATATTGTAAATATGAGTTTCAGCAATAAAATAAAAGAGAGAGAACATGACAAAGTTAACAAGTTTATGAGTTATAAGGGAAACGATTCATCACTGCACAGTGAACTGACGCCATTTTCAAGTTTGAAATATATACATATATATATATATATATATATATATATATATATATATACGGTATATATAAACTTTTTTTTTTAAATCGTAAAAATATTTTTTTCATATAGCAGAAGGACAGTGTTTTACACATATAATAATAGTTTTAATAGTTTTATTTTCCCTAGCAGAGTTAGGGCCATCAGGCCTTCTCTTCCACTCAACCAGGATCAAATCACATACAGAAAAATACATATCGGTATACTAATATTAACTTAAAAATAATAATAATAATAATAATAATAATAATAATAATAATAATAATAATAATAATAAAAAAGAGAGATTGAATACATATATACAATCAGCATTAACTTAAAAATAATACTAATAATAAAAAATAAATATAATAAAAAAATTCATTATTGTACAAGATACAGTAATGAAGGAAAAAAATGTTGAATAATTTCAAAAAATTTACTGCTGTAAGCCATACCTAACTCTTTAAAGATGAACCAGTTATGGCCCTGGACGTGTCCAGAATCGAATACCGCTCTGTTTAATCACGAGCGTCAGCAGTCAGTCAAAACTGGGTGTCTGGCATAGGATTTAAATTTGTCACGTAACCGCTTTGACCACCAAAACAATAGTGTTTGAAATCGAATAATGGCCTCAAAGAGCTGACAGAACTGTGCGTCCAGTATCAGATTTAAAATTTCCTCACAATAGCATTGTCCAACAAAATTGAAAAGATGCGCCCGGAATCGAACGTCGTCCTCTTTTGTGACGACCGTCAGCTGATAGTCAAAACTAGACGTGTAGTATACGATTTGAAATGGTCACACAACCGCTGTACTCACCAAAAATAGTAGGATGTGTTCGGTATCGGATAGCGGTCTCTTGTAATATGTCGTCACATGACAGAGATCAGTATCTAGTATAAGATTTTAATTTCCTACAAAAATACAGCCCACCAAAAATAACAGGATATGTCCGGAATCGAACACCGGTTTCTTTTATGATATGTCGTCAGCCCACAGAGATGTACAGTACGCTACATCTTTTCTATTATCAAATATCACTTTCACTGCAATTAAAGAAAATCACGGCATGTAATCGGAATCAAAACTCGTTATCTTTTGTGACGAGCGTCAGCTGATAGCCTAACTAAGGTTATAAAATAATCAAGCAATTAAATCCAAGAATATTTAATTAAAATTTCCGACTGAACAATATAAAGGGGGGAATATAAATATATCTATTTCTTCTCAGAATAAAGGCTTTTGATGCATAAAATATTATACAACCAAACAGGAGATTACAAATTAACATGCAATAGTTGTAATGACTTCTACGTCGGACAAACTGGGAGATCATTTCAAACACGATACAAGGAACACATAACAGCCATAATCAGATCACATAATATTTCATCTACGCAGAACATAGGCTATCACTAACACCAATCACAACTACAGCAATATGTCATTTATTTATTTTTTTCTTTTTACTAATGCCATCAGATTGTATTTCGACAACTACAACATTACAGAAACAGACATGGAAATGTACAGCTGTCAAAAAAAAAAAAAAAGTGGCCGCACTCGTGAATAGCGAATATTTTCAAAGTCCACTTCGGGTCGCGGCGATGTTACACGATGCATGTACTTGTACAAGCAGTTCCCGAACTATGAAAGTGTTCCATGTCTGCGCCTCGTAGGCCAGCGGTAGAGTGCTTGTTTAATGATTCAAAGGTTGTGGGTTCGGGCCTTCTTCAAGTTTTCATGTTATTTTTAATCGTTCTTTAGCGATGTAAATGCTATTCAAATTATCATTTATATCCAGTTATCGTTCTTTATGGATATCACGTTATTTATATTTTGTTATCGTTCTTTAGAGATATGAATAAAATTCAAGTCATCATTTGTATTCTGTTATCGTTTTATAACGATATGAATAACAATTATTATTATTGTATCTCCAATGGTGGTTAGCCCTATTTTACATATGTATGTTAGGGCTATAGTTTCATACACAAAAAAGATAAGCATAAAGAGAAATAGAAAAGAAACAAATTAGCTTACGCGATGTAAATAAAACATAAACAAACCGTAAATTAGGCATTGCGATTGCAAACTAAATATCAGGTATCCATTTGAAACATACAAAAACATTAACAACACACATACGTAACACTTCTATAACACAAATACGCAGCTTTCCGTACCATACATCATAAATTAATACACAATAGTCACACAAACACAATCAAACTATAATTACGACATTGCGACGACATCAAGCATCACATAACTGACTCACATACATAACAAATCAAGCATCTGTTACAACACATACACTTCAACATAGTAACCACACTTTTAAAAGTTACAAATTTGGCTCCAAGAAGAATAAATAGGACACTGTTACTAATTACTATTCTTCTACAATTTCTTAAATACATCTGTAATAAATCTGTGAAATTCCGATATGAATAATATTCACGTTTTTTATATTGTTATCGTTCTTTAGCGATAGAGATAATATTCAAGTTATCATTTATATTCTGTTTTCCTTCATTAGCATTATAAAATAATATTCAAGTTATTTATATTGTTATTGTTCTTTCGCAATATAAATAATCTGTATTTTATGTAAGTATTTATTATAACACAAATAACCATCTTTCTTTGTAAAATAGGTTATTTTATTTAGATAATTAAATAAGTATTATATAATATCTTATATTAATTAAACAAACCGATATTTATCATTTATATTCTGTTATCGTTCTTTAGTGATACTGTATAAATAATATTCAAGTTATTTATATTGTAATCGTTCTTTAGCGATATAAATAACATAAATTTAATATTAGGTTTGGAAAAATCCAGTTGCATAATACTGGTATTAGTTTTTCTTTTTGTATTATTACATTATACTATCTTGAACTACAATAAAATGAAAAGGAGTAACGAGGAATTGAACCTGAGACGTTGACATCTAAATTTCGACGTTCGTCCGCTGAGCTACGAGGGCAAGAGTGTGGAAACATTTTCGGAAAAATTGGCCCAATCACACTCTAAGATTTTCTGATGATTCGTAGAAGCTAGTCCAGGATGCGGGGGGCAAAGGCTAATTGAGATTTCCCGGTCTCTGATCGGGTCAAACATCCTGATAGAATTAATATTTAACCCTTGCCGTGACTTTCGGTGAAGTCCGGAGGGCCCAATTAGTCAAATCCACTCTCCTCATCTCCACGCTTGGGTCCCCTGGAATTTAATGAGATGCGAAAGAGATAGTGGTGTGCGGAAAGCAACGGGGTGTTACCGCATTTAGGCCTATCCTTCCCAAGAAAAACTGCAAACATGAACAAAGGAAGCTTTTAATAGAAGAAGAAGGATATTCTGCGAACCTCTGGAAAAATAACTAAGGAAGAGACTAGTGAAGTGCTTTGTGTGGAGTGTGGCATTGTATGGGGAAGGAACATGGACATTACGATGAAATGAAGAGAAACGAATTGAAGCATTTGAAATGTGGATGTGGTGTGCGTGTGAAGTGGACAGACAGAATAAGAAATAAAATTGTGTTTGAAAAAGTGAGTGAAGAAAGAATGATGCTGAAACTGATTAGAAAGAGAAAAAGGAATTTGTTGGGTCTCTGGTTGAAAAGAATAATAGACGACATTAGAATATGTGGATCATATGCGGAGACTAAGAGGAAGGCAGAAAATAGGAAAGATTGGAGATTGCTGGGTTTGCAATGAAAGACCTGCCCATGGACAGAACACTTATGTATGTGGGTATGTTCAGAATGCCTGGAATATCGTGTCTAAGAACAGTCGCTATTTGCAAAGACTAGTCGATTCCATGCCCACTCGACTGCAAGATGATCGAGATAAGAGGAAGATAGACTAAATATTGAATTGTGGCTTTTTGTTTTGTTTTTTGAACGCTTAATTGTTTGAATGTTTTAAGGCCGACGCCAGTAAATTTGTTTTGTTTATGCCACGAAAGATATTTTTATTGAGAATAAAATCTTTTTTCTTTTCATTTGCAGCCACAATATCATAATGATAAAGTCATGGCATAATATATTAATGAACCTGATGTTAATTACTAAAATAATCGTAAAAAAGAAAGGAGCCATTATGTATAGTTTGTCTCTCTCAAAAACAGAACAAAAAAGAACATAAAAAGCACGAGGTTGTAGTCGAACGCAGGACCTCATGAATAAGAGGCCTGAACGCTACTATTACGCTATCGAATCACAGAGAGAATACTTCAATTATAACTGTAGATATCAGGCAACGTGGTCCAACAACATGTAACATCGCCTGTCTCCGAATTATAGCGAAGATACCCGAAGGGAACTTTGTTCCAGGAGAGCGGCCACTTTTTCTTTTGACAGCTGTACACATTGAACCGAAAAGTAAAAAAAAAACTTAACGTACTAGAACAATAAGAAATATACATATATATAACCATACAAGTACAATACATCAATACTCAACTAAATTTCAGAATGCACATCCTTTTTGACACAACACTACGATCACAAACACATCCCCACCAAGACAATAGCAAGAATAAACCGGAAACAAGTTGAAGATTTCACTAGAATTCTGAAAATGGCGGAAACAAGTAGTAATTAATTAAGGTAAAAGTTTCAATATTAACACAGGGAAATTTGATATTTACCAAATTAATTATACAAAACATAAAAAATCGGGAACACCCTAAGAGCAAAACATGTGTTCGGGCGTAGTTCCATTTAATACACAGAAGTATTTTATCACATCACATCCACATCACACCACAATACACCACAACACACCATATCATATCATATCATATCATGTCATATCATATCATATCATATCATATCATATCATATCATATCATATATATCATATATCATATCATATATCATATATCATATATATCATATCATATATATCATATCATATCATATATCATATATCATATCATATCATATATCATATCATATCATATCATATATCATATCATATATCATATCATATCATATCATATCATCACACCACACCACACCACACCTCACTACACCACACCACATCACATCACATCACACCACATCACATCATATCACATCACATCACATCATATCATATTATATATCATAACATATTATATTATATATAAGTATTGTACTATTATTGCTACCTACTGTATTTATTTTTCTCTCTATTCCATATATGCATTTCTTTAATTTTTTCCGCACCTATATGTCACCTGTTATGAGAGGCGGATATAAAATTAAAAAAAAAAAAAAACATGAAAAAAAAAGTTATAGGTACACATATTTTATTGAACTTAAAAACAGAAAATATTGCAAATTCAGACTGCATTTTAATTATGGAGTTATATAAGCGTGTTCCTAGGCTAATATTGTGTTTTAAACCTGTCGTGAAAAATTTTGCTCTCTTAAGGGTAAATTAACGTAAATACAATACAATTTCAAGTAGGCCTATAAATTTCTCACAATTTTTGTGATAATTTAATAATATTTATTTGTATAATTGTTCAATCTTATAGACTTTACATTCAGGAAAGTTGAGTTTAGAAGAGTAATCAACAGGTTTTAAGCACATTTTGATATTTATTTTTGTAAAATTTTGGAGGATCTAAACAAATTTTTTAAGTTCCATCTCACGCAATAAACACACCCCGACCAAGAAAACAGCAAGAAGAAAGCGGGAACAAGCACAAGACCTCACTAGAATTCTGAAAATGGCGAAAGCAAGCCATAACTAAACATTAATTAAGGTAAAAGTTTAAATATCAACACAGGAAAATTTAAAATGTTTGTTATTTGGCAAATCATTATAAATAAATAATTATTTAATATTTGAAAATCCTTTTCTTTCGATATAGTTAATTGATTTGCGAAAGCTGTGTTTTGCTTTCATATGGAAATGACGTCATAGCAGACTGCTTGAGCGATCAAGCCTGCACACACTGCCTGCTTGGTCAGAAGAAGTAGGCCTATATCGAGCAAGAGGATTCGGAAAAGGTTAGAGGACTCGCGTCTTTCGGAGGATAAGCGAATCTTGACCGAATACAACCACTATTTTGCACGGCTAATATTGGATTCGAATTCCGGTCTTTTGTTATGAGCTCAGCTGAAATAGATTTAAAACATCCTGAACTATTATTCTGTCCACAGAAGATGACAGAATGTAACCAGAATCGAACACAGAGCTCTTTTTTTTTTTTTCTGGCAAGTCGTCGACCGACAGTCACAAGTGTGCGTCTGGTGTAAAATTTAATATGGCTCGAAGGAGTTAAGGCAGACTCTGGCATGTGCGAGCCTAAATTGCGATAAGAGGCGGCCGCAATGCTGTAACTAATGGCTTCTTACATTACTGAGCAGAGAGGTAGGATTTGCTGCAGGACTCCTGGATCTGCTGCTGCTGCTGCTGCTTCCAGCCCCAGGCTGCAGAAAGGAGATGCTGACGTGTCCAATTTTCAAGGGATATCCGAGGGACTTTCTGGCGGGAAAATGTTCATAAAGGATTTCAAACTGTTGTAGTCTAAGGTCTTGAGTTTCAGCCGTGATCCTTCAGATCGTTGAGTATAATCGTGACAGTACAACTTTATAGCCTATGGGGGAACGTTAGAAAATAAACTTCCTAAAGTGACAAAATTAATTCATGAGTAGCATTAAAGTAGTTGAACAATATTAAAAGGTAAAAGCGTTCGTGTACCTGTTACTGAGGCACAAAGAAGGCAGGGTGGTAGAAATCTCTTTCTTTTCTGACATTAAGGCTGCCATGCGTCCCGTATTGTTCGGGACATCCCGTATTTGAGACTATGAAAGTCTGTCCTCTATTGATCCCGTACGGAACACCCAAAATCTCGTAGATAGTACAAAAATGGTCATTTTTTTCATAATTTCTTTTTAATATTCCATGCATTTTTTACTGTACGCATATCATATCATATACGTTAAATGGCATTACAGATGAAATGAAAAAATGTCAAGTGACAGGTAATGCACACGCCGTTGTTTCTGTACGTCTCTTCTGAATGTCAGTTGTGAAAAATAAGTGGAGAGAAGAAACAAATAGATCCTCCACAAATCTCACGAAAGTTGAGATTCAGGATAACTTAAATTTTAATCATAGTTGTAATTCATTTTTAAAGCCATTAAGATACATTCAACTTCACTAGCTAATGATAAGAAAGAAATAAAATGATGATGATGATGATAATAATAATAATAATAATAATAATAATAATAATAATAATAATAATAATAATAATAATAATAATAATAATATACTCTTTGTACTACACAATGCAGTAATACAATACAACAAACCTAAATTCAGTTTATAAAAATATAAATACTTTTCATTAGAAATCAGTTAATGTTATAATAATAATAATAATAATAATAATAATAATAATAATAATAATGGTTTATTTTAACTGGCGGAGTTAAGGCAATTCCGCCTTCTCTTCCACTCAACCAGCATGATATAAAATTACTACATTGCTATAAAAAACATAATATAATACAATACACAATTAATATAATACAATGACAATATTCTTTTTATCTTCCCAACACACCAACAAAATAATTATGTAATAATAATAATAATAATAATAATAATAATAATAATAATTGCCATAGCTAAATATAATTAAATTATTAAACTCGATCATGATTATAATTATAACTTCAATTTGACTGCGTCCGTAAGTAATCGTTCAGCCTTTTCTTGAAAGTAGTTATTGTGAGTTAGAGAATTCCATTCAATTTAATCGGGTAATTTAAGCAGTATAACTTATTCGTCAACTCGTGAAACCAAAATATGCTTGTGTGCGCCGTAGCTCACAGTAAGAACTTTATGATGGGGGTAAGTGAGCTAGCTACCTGCAAGTAAAAGTGTAGCGAAGGAGGGAAACTTCCCAGTCCCTTCTTCTTTCCCGTTACGCGCAGATAGGCTTCACGGGATACCGAATGGCCTATACAAAACCATTTCAATTTTTTAACCTAAATTCCAAGTAACAAAATTACACTAAAATAAGCTGCTAATTGCTAATTCAGTGAGAGTCGTTTTGGACATGTACAAAATTATGACAATAATATGACATGGTGTGCATATGGGTTCTCTCAAAATATGTGCATTTTCCTCGCGGTTAACATCATACCTAGGCTCGACTTTATCCCGTCCCATATTGGCATTCTAAAAACGTAGTAACCCTACCTGACATCGGAGCTATAATCCTGCAATATACAAGGGAACTATTAATGAGGTAAAGCAGATAAACAAATAACAAATTAGCTACTCAAGTACCCATACTAACTGCTAGACTGTGGAAAGTTGCATTAAGAAATAACGGAGCCCACATGGAGAGAGCAAATGGGCTGTCATCCTGCATGAATCACTTCCCCGTCAAGTGACATGCCAGATAAGGTCGTGTTCTCAACACTCTGTTTCAGCTGAGTGAGCACTTTCTACTCAAGGCCGGGCTACTCTATTTTGGAAAACTTTAGTAGGTATAAGGCTACGATACGGTTTCCTCATCGCCAAATAAAAAAATAATTAAAAAAACAAGTAAATCTGTCAGTGTTCGTACGTACTGTACTATGTTGTCTCTACATATTCAATTCAATTCAATTTATTTGGCCATTAGACATAGAGTTTTAGGCTTCGTCAGAATACATTGAAAAAAAAAAAACATATAAATACATTTACAAAAACACTAATAATAGAAACAGTAAAATTTAAGTAATACAATGAAAACATGAAATAATTTTAAACTTTTAAATTGAAGAAAACTAACTAAATTGCAATTAAAACTTATTTATTAAAATACAATGTCATACAAATTTGTGTTAAAAACTCAGCAACAGAATAAAAGGGATTATTTAATAACCAATTGTAAAATCTAGTTTTGAAACTATTGATTGGTAATTTATAATATTGATTTGGGAGCTTATTATATAATTTCATCCCCATAATTAAAAAGTTTGTATTGCTCTTGTGTAATCTACAATATGGAATATTAATTTGTTGAGTATTTCTAATTTCATGATCATGTATATTGGCCACTAATGAGTAATTGTCGATATTTTGTCGAGTGTACGTACGATCAGTCACAAGCCATGTAATGTTTCGATCAGTTGACTTCAACATCTGACTCCGCTGCATCTTCAACATCGTGTCTTAACCAGAAGTAACGGGATGATAATGAAAGGATGATAGGGGAGGAAAGGAAGTGACGAAGATGAGTGGGGTTCCAATCGCCTGATAAAGTTACCTGATATTCGTCCATAGGAGTGAGAGAAAAATCCCGAAAAAACCTCACCCAGGCAACTCGTCCCCACCGGGGATCGAATCTGGGCCCGCTGAGTTCGGAGTTTGACTCGCTAATCCCTCAGCCACAACGGTGGACGTCTATATTCTTCCTTGGGTGCATATTACATGATTACATTCAAATATAGCTCTTGAAGTTTGTTCAAGAAAAACAATATACGGCAATATGATTAGCATGATAGATATGATAAAGGAAATGAATTGTTGCAAAATTAGTGACATGTAAAATTGGAAAGTATGTGTCATCACGGTGATAGTAATTTGTATAAGTTGTGGGCCTATAGACGGCGATAGGGTTAGCACTACGCTTTGTATCCTCCTAATACCCAAGAAGACATGATAATTTCATACGAGGGCACCTTGAAATTATGATACGAAAAATTTCGTCATCACCTCTACTTCAACTCAGGCTCATTATTATAGATTCATTAATTTGTCCTACAGAATAATTTATGTAATATATTGACAATTAATATTTGATATTATAATGGCAGTTGACATTGGACATATAGGCTACGTCAACATATATGCCTAACTTGGAGTCAGGCGACAAAGGGAAACATTGAAGGAGAAGGGTTCGGTCCGGTGCAGTGGATTGAATTCGGCGTAGCTCAGTGGTTAGAGCGCTTGCTACGTAGAACCAAGGACCCGGGTCCGATCCCCGGCACCGGAGCGAATTTTTCTCCTCAAATATTAATTAGGCTCATTAGTTAGTTATTACATCGCTAGAACGAGAGTCAACAGTACCATCATTTTATAGAATGAAAATTTCGTTTTCGGTGATTTAGTGCGGCATTTATGAAATGAAAAACTGAAGTTGTTGGCTCTGCTGCTCGTACTAAAAGACGTATTCATAAGGTTGAACAAAAATTTCTATGTAAATAACCACCATTACTACGTTCTCAGTTATTGGTAACAAATGTCAATCCGATGACTACTAGGGAGACCTCTGACAGAGAAGAGGGGGAAACAAATCAACTCAAAAAACCCGCTGGTCAATTAAGCGGCGACCGACAACATCAATGCAGGTTTTGACGTCAATGTCGGTATCACGGCCTTTCAATAGCTTTTGTGATACGGGAACAGGATAATGAAATATAAAAAGTCATGCACTGAACTTACAATGCAACAAGAAATTAATTTTAGCTAGTATACAGCATTAATTATGAAGTACTAATTTGTAGAAGACGATATTTCAGAACATAATACAGCCCATATATATATATATATATATATAACGTGAATCAAAAGTCTGGAACCAGTGTTACTAGCATTATATGTTACTAATATTTATTGTATTTATCTGATGCATGTATGTAACCTAAAGGGACATCATTTTATTTTTACTAACATTTTTAATATTAACCTGTCTATACCTTTAGAGAACCGGAAACTCCGCTTGCTCCCCCCTCCAAGACTGGAGTTCTATGATACTGGCGTAAAACACAAATCACTCTACTAGATATAGGAAGGAAGAAAAGTAGTTCATCCATTTACGTAAACTAGGAAATATCGCGATTTTGAGTTTGATAATTTTCATTAGGTTTTTCTTCAATCAAAGTACAGTACTGTATTAAGAATAAGTGTTTTACTCACGAAGTGAGTTATCCATGCGAACGTATTCATTATGCAGTGTATATTATACTGTCTACAGCACATTAGCGTACAATATAGAGAAAGAAGTTAAATTGAAAAATAATCATAATATGAATATTTAAACACAATTTTGAAAATGGTGGCCGTTCATTTCGATACAGGCTTCAGTTCTTTTGTGCATATTATCGCACTATAGACTATTGCATCTAATTCCAATTGCCAGTTTCGTCCTTCGTACTAGTAACTCATGTTGAAATAATTCTGTACCTACCCTACGTACTGTAAATTCAATCTTCACTTCTGCCCGACCCGAAAATATAAAATTACTCAGACATGCTATCTACTGTCCGTCCAAGTGGTTATGCCGCAGGATTGTAGAAAGGGAGGAAATCACGTGACAGTTAATTACTTAACGAGGCCCTTTTATTTTAAATTAAACAGCTGTATAATATTACGTAACCTTCCAATTCCTAAAAGAAATTAATGTTTTCAGAAAAGAGCTAAGACAGCCCAGCTATTACAGAGGGGCGAGCAGAAGCAGGTGGGGAAAATCGGGATGCGACGTAGGCAAACGGACAGTACCTGTGCGAAAATATGATTCAATATTGAAAGCTCTTTCGTCACTGGAAAACGCGAACATATTTCTGCAACGTACTATAATCAGTAACTCAGTACTGCTTACTATCTGCGGTCTTGGTTCTGTGTGGAGTTGGAACTTCCTTAGTAGAAGGGGTGGGAGTGAAGTACATTCAAAAACTCAGGTACAATAAAAATTGAAGTAAAAATAATATGATGTCCCTGTATAAGATAAACATTGTAATAAATATAAATAGATCATTTTTTCAATTAATAACAGTGTATATTTCCAATAAATGATTTCTTAGCATCACCATAGATACACTTGATTGTACTTGTCACTATCTCTGTCACTAGAGAGTTCTTGAAATTTATATTTTCCCCGCCATTCATTAAATATTTTGATATGATACCTCTTGAATAATTTCGAGGGAAAAATTGTTCCGGAGCCGGGTATCGAACCCGGGACCTTTGGTTTAACGTACCAACGCTCTACCACTGAGCTACTCGGGAACTCTAACCGACACCGATCCAATTTTTCCCTCTATATCCACAGACCTCAAAGTGGGCTGACAACCGTCAAGCAACCAACTTCGAGTGCACACTAACTCCGTGTGACTTAAATTGTGGTTTTCTGTTAACGAACAGTGACGTGTATTATGCAAATCTAGATTTCAGGTATTGGATCGGTGTCGGTTAGAGTTCCCGAGTAGCTCAGTGGTAGAGCGTTGGTACGTTAAACCAAAGGTCCCGGGTTCGATACCCGGCTCCGGAACAATTTTTCCCTCGAAATTATTCAAATCAACTTTACAGGGAGTTATATCTGAAATCTAGATTTGCATGATACCTCTTGCACAAAAGGGGAGATCTATAACTGAAACTTGATTAATATATTTCAGTATTATTTTTATTTACCTTGGGAATAATGAACAGTTTGACTCGTAGACATATTGTTTTTCAGCATTAACTTCCCATGATTGTATGAAAAGATTCGAAGAGAACGTCAGGATGTAGACCTTCGGCTCCCCCTCCTACCAATAATGCATAGCACAATGTCAATACGGCGGTTGCTGTCGTCTGCGATACGACGAACTTTTTTGTCGAGTTTCGAGTTTCGTTATTTTTTTTCTGGTTATTATATGCTTATTTAAGTTGTGTTAACTTTCGCTAAGTGGTTTTATACTTTATTTCATCAGTCTTAGTATTTATTTTATTGTTGTTAATATTTTGTTTTATTATTATTATTATTATTATTATTATTATTATTATTATTATTATTATTATTGTTACTGTTATTTCTATCATCAACATTATTATTGATATCTGTAAAATTCATGTAGACTCTACTGGACTGTACCCGAGCACGAGCATGCACATTTCGCGTATCTATTCATATGTACCATTTCAATTGTAAATTGTGAATAAATTTGAATTTGAATTTGAATATAAATATTTTCCATATGCTTGATTTTCGATTACTATAGATGTTACCAGTATTTGTAAGACCAGGGTGACGAGATTCGCATCGATAAAAAAAAAGAGGACACAAAGCTTCAAAAAGGAGGACATTGTTCGAAAAAAAAGAGGACAGAAAATATGTACTTAGATTTAGGCTCAGGCCTATTTTATACTTCAAATTAGGTCAATATCTATTTTATTACAAAATATTTACAGTACAGATTTATGCTTATATCATACTTAAAAGCATGTTAATATATTTTATTACAAAACAATTATGAAAACAATAATAATAATTTTACAGTTAGCTACATATTGTGAAAGTCAAGGGAACTATAATTATTAAAAAAAGAGGACAGAAAATATCTAATTAGATTTACATTTGCATCTCGATCTCTCGATTTACTAGTTACCTATGAGCAACGACTATAACAAGGGGGAACAAAGAGAGTTATTATGACGATGGCAAAGAGTATATTCCGTCGATGCTGCTGTCGCCTACAGGCAAGTTACTTGAAAAAAGGTGTCAAATCGGATAATTTTAAAATATCAGGCATACAAGTTATGAAAAGGACATTTCTTGATTTTTAATAAAATCCGCCCGGACAAAGGCATGAAAAGGAAGACATGTCGGGATAAAAGAGGACGTCTGGCCACCCTATACCAGTGACACGATTCTAGCCCTCAGCTATCTCAAAAGCCGCCATTTTGGATGCAACTTTGAAATTTTTAATGGAAAGGAGATCATGTGGGTACTCAAAATCATGTGAAATTTTCCGAAAAAAAAATGGTGCACTCTGTTTTGAGATATCTCTAATCGTTTTAAGGTTATTTAAAGATAACTGTCATAATGACACAAACATTAGTTACTGCATCTACAGATATGTTGTAACATGATACAGTACTAAGAAGACTTTGGAAAAGGTATTTTTATACAATTCTGGTAATTAACTTTTCCTGCTTTACAGTTTGGTTAACCTGTGACATTTTCCAGTTGCACTCGGCCGTGGATTCGATTCCCGCTAGGGCTGATTACCTGGATGGCTTTTTCCGAGTTTTACCCAACTGCAAGGCGAATGTCAGATAATCTATGGTGAATCCTTGGCCTCATACGTCAGATACCATCGCTATCACCAATCCCATCGACACTAAATAACCCAGTCTTTGATACCGTGTCGTTAAATAACTAACTTAAAAAATAACGCATTAAAATTTGAAGTGACTTATAAATGCACTTAAGTTATGTTGAAGTTCAGGATTATATATTTTTTGTACCTCACGGAAAAACATGCACACAAGTGGATATTTTTCGCTTTTCAATCGCAAGTTGAACTGAAGGATCTCAACGGTTAAAAATTAGCAAGCGTACTTCACTAGATTCATTCTCCAGTCTTTGTGACTCAGCTGTCCTCTGTTAGATTTCAGCGTATTCCGAATCTCACCGGACCGGTGGACAACAATGACGTCACGCTGCAGCGAAATAGGAACAAAACTGCTGGAAGGATCGATGGCTGTCATGGCGACTGTATAAGTTGTTGTCTGTGCTACGCTAGCAAAATTTTGCGAAATTTCCGTACTCGTTCAAAGAAAAGAGAGCATAAACAATTTATTTCTTGAACCGGTAGTAATAACTGGTCCGTTGACATGTTAACATATTGTTTGTACGTTGTGCTCATTACAAACAATACAGCAGAACTAAAGCAGAATACACCGCCATGACACAACAGTGCACGATGTCATTCGTCTGCTAATCCCCGCCCTATACAAGAACCAATCAGATTCACTGATGGCGGCTGATGGAGACTGCCATCACATCTGCAAGATGATGGCACCGGTGCGACACCGGTGGAGCATCAGTGTCGCCATCGGTGAAATTCGGAACACCGTGATGCCATCAGATTGCTCAGCGCTGAGATTCGGAATACGCTCTTTCAGAGTGTTGTGAACAAGGCCACAAAACAGTTCTAACCGACATCACATCCACTCAAGTATACTCAGTGTCATTTTTAACTTTTAATGCCAAAAATCCGGTGTCTAACCATAAGCATCATTCTCTTATAAATGGATAAATATCGAATATGAACAAAATCTGTCCAAGAGTTCACGAGTAACCGCTGTACATGTACGAATAGGCAGACAGAATCAGTTGATATGCCTAAAACCATTTTTCCAATATTAGTGTTGTATGAAACGTGTTTTCGCAAAAATATAGGAATTTATTTATTTTTTGCAGCCTCAAAAAATAGCCCTTGTAAGAAAGTAAACCTGTAATACACAAATGTATTATCCATTCTCTTCCATGAGGACAAGTCGCCAAATCTAAACGCAAATAATAAATCCAGCAGACACGAAATGTAGAGTCTATCCGAAAAGCTAGACACACACAGCAGAACTATCAGATAAATGAAATCACATTACAATAATTAAAAACAAACCAGTATTGGAGAAATTAACAGAATACAAAGGAAAATATTTGCACCAAGAATGACGGATGGACAGCGATGGATTACTACACATCATAATGAAATACCAACCGAACGACGAGACAAAGGACGTTCAATCAAAATACTTCTGCATGCAGAATGTGACCACTGCAAGCTATAGTGTCTACGTACATTACGGTTATGATGTTGAACTCTCCAATTAATGATTTTCTGATAATTGAAAATAATTCTGCTGGTTTCACCAAACATGGACATTGTCGTGAGTTAGATTCGTTATCAGAAGTTGTGCTTTGGCGTGCGTGGGTTTGAATTCCACTTGAGCTGGTTATCTGGCTGGGTTTTGTGAGGTTTTACCCAACTGTAAGGGTGAATGTCAGGTAATTACGTAATGAATACTCCAACTCATCTTGCCAAATACATTCCTTGTATTCCTACCATCTTTCTATTTATTATTTATATTTAAACAATTATCCATATTAACTCTTCCTAGTTTATATATTATATTTGAATGTGTAAAAAATGTACATTTGAATAATTTGATGTACCAAAGAACTGAAGATATACATAATTATAACACAAGAACTAGAATTAACTTGGCAATTCCTGCTTGCAGATTACCTAAAACACTTGATAGTTCTTTTTTTTTAGGTGTTAAATTTTATAACAAATTACCAAAACACTTAAAACAAGCTATTAATTTTAGTAATTCTCTTAGAATTTTTCTAATTGAAAATAGTTTTTATAGCATAGGTAGGCCTACGTTTCTTAGTACTTAATGATCAATAATGACGAAGCCTATTATAATTGTATTTTTAATGGTCAATAAAGATTATTATTATTATTATTATTATTATTATTATTATTATTATTATTATTATTATTATTATTATTATATTATTATGGTTGTTGTTGTCACAAATTCCACCAAAACTATTAACGCCACAGTTGATACAAAATCGTGAAAATCCCATTTTAAAAAGTGGCAGTAGATTTGAGGAAATCCCTATGATTGCGTGTAATGTCTATAGTGGAATTATGTTAATGAAATTAGGATATATAAAACACTTTGTACCTCTGATTGAGGTTCTGGCTGATCCTATGTCTGTTATCAGTCAGTATATCTCACTTGACGAAATGTGTCAGAGGAAGAACAATTGTTTGTATGCATCTGAAGTCTGATTATTAGTGCAATATGTAGCTAATCGGCGATATATGCACTGTAGGAAGAAAGGAACTACTACCCCACCCCATTATCTCCTAGCCTAGTTGCCTCATGAGTGATGCCTTATTGGTGTTATTACTTATGAGGTTCAAACCTGTCTTCGGACAGTTGACTAAACAACAACAATAACAAAACATTTTGCTGTACGTGTGTCTAATGAACGGAATGAAATAAGCTATGAATAAGTCAATCTCCCAATATAATAATAATAATAATAATAATAATAATAATAATAATAATAATAATAATAATAATAATAATAATAATAATTATTATTATTATTATTATTATTATTATTATTATTATATAATATATTATTATATAATATTATATATCAACAATTAATTGGTACAGGCCTACTGTATATAAGAACATGAGAAAAACCCGTAAATATTGTTACTGTTATTTATCCGATTTGTATATAAGCAATACTGAACTGCACGCATTGTATTCTTCACCTGATATAATTATGAACACTAAATCCAGACGTTTGAGATGGGCAGGGCATGTACAGTAGCACGAATGGGCGAATCTAGAAATGCATATAGAGTGTTAGTTGGGAGGCCGGAGGGAAAAAGACCTTTAGGGAGGCCGAGACGTAGATGGGAAGATAATATTAAAATGGATTTGAGGGAGGTGGGATATGATGATAGAGAATGGATTAATCTTTCTCAGGATAGGGACCAATGGCGGGCTTATGTGAAGGCGGCAATGAACCTCCGGGTTCCTTAAAAGCCAGTAAGTAAGTATGTGAGCAATTCCAAGCTCTTACTAACTTTCTATAGTTACGC
Organism: Periplaneta americana; assembly: GCF_040183065.1. Lineage (NCBI taxonomy): Eukaryota > Metazoa > Arthropoda > Insecta > Blattodea > Blattidae > Periplaneta > Periplaneta americana. The sequence continues at coordinate 44,865,065 of NC_091121.1, forward strand.
ATAAATTGTGTACGCGTCTGTTTCGCGTCCAAAACTGAATAACATAATTATTAATACATTGCAACCTCTCCCCCCATGGATTATAATAAACTCTTCTAAGTAGGTTATGTATATATGTGGACTCCTGTGTATAAGAAAAGATTCGTTCACATTGTTATTTTATCGGATATGACAAGCATTTCCATGGCAACCGAAATCGAATTTCCACTCCACAATATCCTCTTATTTTTTCTGTTAGTAGGTCGAATACTGACGATACAAATAAAAAATTGACAGTCGTTAAGGCGACGTATTTTACTCAAAATATGAGTCATTCAGAGCAAAACTGGTGTAAGTCAAAATTGGGTAATGAGGTTTAAAGTAAAAATTCTGTAAAAAAAAGCGCAAAGTAGGAATTAATATGTCCTTTTTGCTAGTCACTGACTACTAATAGTTTAAATAAACTGAATATTAATTGCTACTTTGAGCTGTATTTTACAGAATGTTTACTTTAACCCTCATTACCCATTCTTGACTTACACCACTTCTGCTCTGAACGACTCATATGATCAAAGTTAATTAAACATACCAATACCGTTATGTTAATTTTTGTACAGTAAATATTTCCCTGAAGTTTCTGATGTTTGATATTTTTATTAACATTGAAGGATAAATTACAATAAGCACAAAAGATTCGTGTTTCAACTGTAATCGTAATGGGCGATAACAGCTGCTGATCTTCCAAATCCATACAAAGCAAGAAGCAGAAACATGAAACTCGCATCGACACGCGAGCTCCGTGTAGCAGCAAATTCCACGAAATCTGCAACGCACATCCCTCCACGCGGAGGTGCGAATTGCGCCCAATGTAACATGTTAAACGTGCGGATCTTTTATTAATATTACAGGTCACGCCTCTCTTCGTTACACCGCTTTTATTGCTCTCACAAATAACGACACGAATTTGTCGGGGCGCAGCCCCCAGAGAGCCGCCCTCCCGCACGCCTCGCTGCTCCACCACCAACAACATGGCGGCACTGCGAGCAAGCAAAATTCTGGGGTGTTAGAATCAAATGGATTACGATAGTGAGTAGCTAGTCAATACATGAAGCAGCGCGGCGAATTCTTGAACCGGCCATACAAAGCGCCACAAATCTGCCACATGGTTGTGTAATGGCAGAAACAATAGAATAAACTGGTAAATTATAATCATTAATCATCACAATATAATAATAATCTTACATATAAAAGTCAATGTGGCTATGTATGTATGTATATATGTGTGTACTCTAGGCTATATAAATCTACACGCGTTGACCGATATGTGCCAAAGTTTGCACATTTAACCTTCATAACCAGGAGAAAAACGTAGGCTATATTAAAATTGTAAAAATGGACGTTAAATTAATTAAAAAATAAAAAAATATATAAATAAATACGATCAAACATTCATGTGTAATATTAAAATGGGCGTACAGCGGTCAAGGGGTAAAAAATCTTCCAATATAAATTAAATTATATATGTAATAATAATTATTATTATTTATTTAATCTGACAGGATTAAGGCCATAAGGCCTTCTCTTCCATCCTACCAGATAGCACATATAAATACAAAAAAGAAATACAAACACTGATGAAAATGATACAACTTAAGTTAAAGCCCTATAGAGGGTCAACAGAGTCAAAAGCACATTATAGTGCTCTCATCGAGCTAATACAACGAAAGAAAGAAAACAGAGATAGCAATGATGTTATTGATAACTGACAATAATAATAATAATAATAATAATAATAATAATAATAATAATAATAATAATAGTAGTAGTAGTAGTAATAGCAATAATAATAATAATAATAATAATAATAATAATAATAATAATAATAATAATAATAATAAATACATTACATATTAATTTTCAATTTTACAACAACATAGTTACAATATTTACTATATGTCATGGGTTAAGGTGAAGTTGCGGAACCTGACATGTGTTCAACAAACAATTCCACGAACTAGAATATGATTTTTTAATTTAAATTTGAATTTTGATATTGTCCGACAGTCTCTGACGTGGTCAGGGAGAGAATTCCAGAGGCGTGGAATAGATATGCTGAAAGATGATGAGTAGAAGGATGTTCTGTGCAGAGGAATAGAGAGAAGGTAGATGTTCCGGGTTCGAGGTAGTGAAAGGTAAACAAAACGAGATGCTAGGTAAGAGGGTGTGGAGGTGTGGATGATTTTAAATAGTAATAAGAGAGAGTTGAAGAATCTTCTTTCTTTAAGTGGACTCCAAGACAATTCTAGTGACGGTGTTACATGATCGAATTTTCTAATGTTACAAACGAAACGAACGCAGATATTGTGAACACGCTGTAGTCTATGGGCAAGATCAGTATTTAGGTTCGTGAATAAAGAATCGCAATAATCGAAGTGGGGCATCACTAAAGTTTGGATCAGGTTACATATTGATTCAATGCTGAAACTGATCAGAAAGAGGAAAAGGAATAATATTTTCGCTGGGTTTTACTTTATTCATAGTTTGATTTTTCTATTATTTTATTTGTATTTGTGGCGGTGTGGAAGAGAAGGCCTAATGGTCTTAACTACACCAGAATAAATAAATAAAAACAAATAAATATATAAATTAAAAAAAACTTGAACGTTAGGCACATGATGACATATTTTCTTTCCGGTGCCTGATTTACAACTGTTTTAAATTGAGTTAACGCTGGCAGGCATTTCGCTAAGGAGTTCATGAATTCATGTAAGTGACGTTAAGTAAAGATTAATCTTAGCTTGGTAAAGGAAATTCATTTTGGTTGTCTATAGTTAGGTTTCCGAGATTTTCTAAAATGTAATAAGCAGTTTAATTAAAAACAGAAGCCGAAAGGAAAAGCCGTGCAACGCCGGGTACTTTTAGCTAGTAATAATAATAATAATAATAATAATAATAATAATAATAATAATAATAATAATAATAATAATAATAGGCCTAATAATATGAACAAATCCAGAAAAGCATATAGAATGTTAGTTGGAAGACCGGAGGAAAATAGACCTTTGGGAGGCCGAGACGTAGATGGGAGGATAATATTAAAATGAATTTGAGGGATGTGGGATATTACGATAGAGAATGGATTAATCTTGTACAGGATAGAACCGATGGCGGGCTTACGTGAGGGCGGCAATGAACCTGCGGGTTCCTTATGACGCCGCCATGTGTTTCACATTGCAAACATGTTCATAAACATTAAAATAAAACGATATTTACTTTTATTCACAAAACTATAAGGGTGCTATTCATAGACATTTCCCTAGCCCGCGCTACGAGCGTGCTAAACTATCGACTGGTTATTTGAACAAGATTCATATCATGTCATATCGCTAACATTGGTTTATGAATACGAAAAACGTTAGTTCGCTGATCATCCACTGGAATCCCGTGCTAAGAATGTCTATGAATACGGCCCTAAGAGTCGTAGACATTACTAGATTTCGTAAAAATAAGCATTAAATTAACATAGGTATGTCATGAGAGGTTTTCAGTTTATCCAAAGGAAATGAAAAACCTCGTCATTTTAATAACAATATTTCACGAATAGAATATTAATTAATTAAGTAATAATGGACCATATTTTGAAGAAAGGAACCAACCCACAAACAAATTTAATGTCTCAATAATTCAGTAATTCCAAGGATCTATAGTTTGAACAAAGACACTTCGTAAAATACGCTTTTGGTTAAAGCAATAAGTATGTAGTTATATTTACTTGTGAATTTATCACTCACTTTTAACTTTAAAGTACATTTTTCTTAGTTTAGGTATAATTGTGTTGGTTGCTTTCTGAAAAATATGGCCCAATTAAATGATGATAACGAAGCGTCGCATTGCATCATTATGCTACACGCATGTGTAAAGAAACAATGGAAATTTATATAATTTGAACTGGTAATGGAAATTACGGAAAAACGGCTGAACGGATTTTAATAAATGACCCCTCATTTTGAAGCTTGAAACCCAAAGTTTTTCAGAAAAATAGTAGTTTTCAGTGAAATGTCAATTTTTAAACATAATTTTCCTATTTTCCAAAATCCATCTGTCGTCAGTTTTGAGAACTATCTAATTGCATTTTAGAATAAAACAAAACACACACTACAGTAAACAATATTACACGAAGGCCTTGATCTGCAAGAATGCTGACATATTTAGAGCTCAAATTAAATTGGTTATTAAAAACTTAACTTACTAAAAATAATTTACAGATTCGATTCTGTGGTGTGTAATTTTCTGGGTACAGCTGTGTATTGGATATTAAAAACTACAAAACTTGAGGTGGTTTGATGACATTATTACCATTAGAAATGAAATATTATTGTAGTTAATATCATGATGTGACTATTTTTCATTAATCATACATATTAATGCTATATTGATGATATGAAAGTGAAACGTTTTGGGGTTATATAAGTAGATTTAGAGAATAACTTACATTAGATTTTTATTTCTATATTTTACTGAGTGGCGGCTATATAGTATATGTTACTGAAAGCTATAAAACTTAAATAAGATAATAATATTATTAAAAATCAAATATTTTTATAGTTATTAATCAAGTGGGGTTGGGTCTTTTTCATATATTTAATGGCGGTGTGGTGTAGATATTTATATGCGTGGTTCTCTTTAGTATTGGCTCAAGAGAGAGTATCTTTCATTATTATGGAAGCAAATAACTTTCAGAATATCTGGTATTCTTCACTGAAAATAAATCTGAAAATGTTTATTTGAACGTCTAATGAACCTAGTTTGCAGCATTTGCTGCACAAGCCACTGATTTATTTATAAATACGACTAGAACTATCTAGTGATATCCATTCATGAACAATATAAACAACAATATAGCGGGAATATTCATTTTATTATGAATACATTGAAATTTAAAAGATGAAAAAATTAATCAAATGTACAATAATGACAGTGTTAACGATATTCTGTAAAAATAAATTTATTAGAAGTAATTGTTAAGAGGAAATTGATGTCGATTATCTGATTTCAGTGTTCCTCACTGATTTATGAAAACAATTTGCGAACCACTAGCGGCAATACAAAAGTGACAACATGCAATCGAAAATATTTCAGTGATAGCAGACTCTTATTGGATGAAATTGAAAGGATTCTTACACTCCATTGGCGAACTGCTGCATGAACGAAATATATAATACAGTACCGTATATATGGAACGTACTATACGTCTTGCCTTAATCATAAATAACTTTTCGTGTTTTATCGTCAGCAACAAAAGAACACTGCTCTGCCCATGTACAAAGACAGCCTCAATGTGTGATAAATTTTTGTTCAAACAAATGCTGGCTAGCTTTCTTACAAATAACGACCGTTGTTTCTGTGTCCGCGCATTGTGTGCTGGCTTTCGAGCGCTGCACCACGCCCAAACTTCTTTGCAGCAGACGAATTAAAGCAACACGGAGAAAAGTTCGGTATGGTAAGGAGACGGGTTATTTAGAAGCAATAAATAATATTTTAAAGGAACAATACAACTATATGGACCAAGACTATACAATTCAGTATTGAAAAATAATCCATACCTAAGCAATTTACACATTCTTAAGTTTAAAAATAAAGTGAAAATGTTTGTATGATATTTGATAAATTTTACTATTTTTTTAAGTGTTACCAGCATTATATGGTACTAATTTTTATTGCATTTATCTGATGCATGTAAGCTATAAGATAAAACATTGTAATAAATATAAATAGATCATTTTCTTAATTGATAACAGTGTATATCTCCAATAAATGATTTCTTAGCATCGCCACAGATACACTTGATTGTACTTGTCACTATCTTTGTCACTAGAGAGTTCTTGAAATTTATATTTTTCCCCGCCATTCATAAAATATTTTGATATGATACCTCTTGCACAAAAGGGGAGATCTATAACTGAAACTTGATTAATATATTTCAGTATTATTTGTATTTATCCTGGTAATAATGAACAGTTTGACTCGTAGACATTTTGTTTTTGCAGCATTAACTTCCCATGATTGTACGAGAAGATTCGAAGAGAACGGCAGTTACGTAGACTTTCAGCTCCCCACTACTACCATTAATGCACAACACAATGTCAATACGGCGGTTGCTGTCGTCTGCGATACAACGAACTTTTTTGTTGATTTTCGAGTTTCATTTTTTTTTTCTGGTTATTATATGTTTATCTAAGTTGTGTTAACTCTCGCTAGTGGTTTTATATTTTATTTTATCCGTCTTAGTATTTATTTTATTATTGTAAATATTATTGTTTTATCACTATTATTATTATATTATTATTAATGAGTTATTTTGTATTACAATCTTCGTATCATTTCTGTCACGATTATTCTATTATTATTATTATTATTATTATTATTATTATTATTATTATTATTATTACTATTATTTCTATCATCAGCATTATTATTTTATCCCTGTAAAATTTATGTAGACTACTGGACTGTACCCGAGCACGAGCATATGCTCATTTCGGCTATCTATTCATATGTATTCAATTCAAATGTAAATTGTAAATAAATTTGAATTTGAATTTGAATATGATTAAAATAATATCTGCCCCTCCGCTATAGTGATATTTCTAGATGCAAATGTAATGGATCTGGGTTCGATTCTATCAAGAGATATGAAGGTTTAATTCACTCTCAATGAGGCAGTGTATGATATGGTCATTAATATACAGTGTACGCGGGATGACTTAAGGAAAAGTGAAGTTGTTTCGTATCAGAGTATATGGCACGTGCCGCGCCGTCCGTCTTTTGTGTACCTGGCGAGTATAGCAACGTACAGAACGAAGGAACCCCGGTCCGTTTATAGTAATATTGCAACGCAATGTGTGCAGTTGTGTTATCCTGCTCAAGTGTTTAGTATGCGTAGAATAGTGTTGTGCTGATCCATTCATAATGTCGAAGGCAAAACGTTCAATTCGCTCAGAGATACGAAGTGCAATAATTAAGAAGTATGGGAGTGACATTTCATGTATTAACGAAGACAATATCGTGTGTAATGTATGTAAAATTTAAATAAAAACCAGAACAACTCAGGCTATAGAGAAACATTGCAACAGTACATCGCACAGGAAATGCGTTGAAATGAAATCTGAGAAACCATCTACATCATCATCATCATCATCATCATCATCATCATCATCATCATCATCATCATCATTTAGTTGTGCGGGTCTAAACGAAATGTTTTGCAGAGACATGTGCAACATGATGCTCAGTGCAAATATTCTTCTAAAGAAATTGAGTGATCCCCATTTTAGAAGTTTTTTTTTTTTTTTTTTTTTTTTTTTTCAGAAATCCTCTCGATACAAAAACTGTTTAAGGGGATCCGGTACGTCCTACCTCGGCTATGTTAAAATCATTATTTTTACGAAGCTTTTCTCAGAAACTGCTTGTAGTAGGCACTTGATTTTTTTACACGTTATTGTTACATATACTGACCTAAATTTAATACAGGCAATTGAAAGAAAAGTGCATAGTACATTAAATATATATTTTTTTTGTTCCGGTCCAAATTTTAACTACAATTTTCAATATATATCAGTACATAATTATTTTCATAATTTAGATTTATCGACAATCTCATGTTAAATTAGGAACAAGGCTTGTGGCAACGTGCTCTGAAAATTTGAAAGTCCTATGTGTAATAGAAGCTGAAAAAACTGCATTTTGTATAAAAAAAAACTTACAGAAAAACGTTCTAAACGAAATGTTTTGCAGAGACATGAGCAACATGATGCTCAGTGCAAATATTCTTCTAAAGAAATTGAGTGATCCCCATTTTAGAAGTTTTCTTCAGAAATTCTCTCGATACAAAAACTGTTTAAACGATAGGCGAAGACGATTCAGCTTCGACAACTTACGAGAACATATCGTCGTTTACTGCAACGCTGGTAATTGCATCAATGATGACGAGGTATGTGCTACAGTACTTCATTTTTCTTTTCCTTCGGACTGTAAGGGAGATACAGTAGCATGTTGACGTCGTTTGTTTACGTTTAAAACCTGTTAAGCCAATGATCTGAATGAAAAGAAAAATGTAACATATAGTAAATGTGCACCTACAATCAACGATTAGTCATCCCGCATCCACTGTCTAGTCATTAATATTTGCCTAGCAATGTCTAGAAAGAGGTGACTTTACGCCATGCTGACAACTTAGTAATAGATTCCTACTATTCGTGGTTGTCAAATGTTGCTTTATAGTCCTCACAAGAGTACAAAAACTGGATATTGATCACGATGGTTATGGAAATAATATGTGCTATACTGGTACCCAATTAAAATGCTTAAATTACAAATGTAATATGTAATGAATCCCTACAACGTTTTAATTACAATTTTGCAATTTCCGAAGTTGTCAACATTCAGAGGCAAGCTCGTCAGAGGAAACAGGCGAACCACAATAAAATAATATTCAACAAATTCCACAATTCACTGAATATTTTAAATCAAAAGCTACGTTAGTAACATTTAGACTTCTACACAATGATGCTATTAATATATACATACGATAGCAGTTACGGCAAAAAGTATCTAAGCAGTACTAGAATTATTATTGCAACATACCAGTTGTCTAGTCAACTGTTGGAGCCCGTGACAGGAGATCCATCGAATCCCTATAAATGCGTGTAACGTTTATGCTGTTCGTGATTGTTATTGTAGCATGGTTGAACTGTAAGTTGGGATTTGAAATAAAAGTTGGTACTTCTTTTCATTTCTGTCTTTATACCCTCCGAATTTAAATTTAACAAGGCGAAGTCTTCTCGTTTGGAATGGAATGGAATTTAACTGAGGGGGGGAACAGATGGCCCAGCACTGCGAGCTATTGAGATCTATTGCGCTAACCCTCGATATGGAATGAGTTGAATGCCACAGATCCCCTACGGGCACCGCTCTAACCATATGACTCCCTAACGACCGGTCCCTACAGCCGACAGAATCCATATACCATTCCTGCTTCGGCAAATTCCTCCAAGGCCCCCCTGTCGGTCCGAGGCGAAATTCCTCCCCTGAGTAGGTCCGCCTCAGGTGCCATTGCAGAAGCCATCCAACATCTTGAACTACAATCCACGGAGGCCGGTCGAGAGAGTCAACAGCTTCGGGAGGCCGCCGGTAGAGTGGTCTGAAAAACCAGAAACGGGATGATGAGGAAAGGATGAGGGGGGAGGAAAGGAAGTGACTTGTGGTTCCAATCGCCTGATAAAGTTACCTGATATTCATCCATAGGAGTAAGGGAAAAACCCCGAAAAAACCTCACCCAGGTAACTCGTCCTGACCGGAAGTCGAATCCGGGACCGCTGGGTTCGGAGTTAGACTCGCTAACCCCTCAGCCACAACGGTGGACAGTCTTCTCGTTTAATTACTTCATAATTGATTCCTCATTCTATGAGACCTAGTCTCGAGGCAACAATGCAATTTTTATTGATAGTCGAAACCATTCGCACATCTATATGATCAATGAGCTGTTTGAAATGGTAAGGGAATTTGATTCATTTGAAAAATAATGTCAGAGTTAGATACTTTAGAATTAGACTATGATAAATTAATTATTTCTGTCTTTATATTCCCTAGATTTATTAATTGCCCCCTACGTGTACGAATAATTATTTTTTTATTCATTTGAAATTAAGTAGAATACTTCGTTAAGCTTTTACATTTACTGCACGTATTCCAACAGCGCAGCTCTTATTCTTGTGTGATGTATGTACTGTAGTGCGCTTGAAGTTACCATATTAAGAGAGCGTATGACAAGATTTCTCCAATGTCAAGCCCATAATCCATAAATGTTTCATGTTAAAAGGATTTAACTGCATATCTATGTGCGGTTTATAGGGCCTACATAGGCGGAGTTATGGAGGGCTCCCCCCAAAACTTGTCTCAACTCTTTTTTTGTTCCTATTAACATTAGAAAATATTGAATTCAAAAGATATTTTTTGCTTTTGTTTATGATTAAGTTTCTGTGCTTAAATTGATGAATTAATGTCTTCAGACTATGTGTCTGGACTATAATATTTATTTTAAATTTCTGAATGTAATATAATTTTTTTTGTATAAAATATTATCTTGTAATGAAAAAATTAATTACTTCTAAAAATACCTATCTATACTAAATAAATTTTACAAGAGAAAGAGTTCATCCAAAGGGCTGGACTCAGGAGGAGTATCCAAAACGCTCATTGCATTTCCGCGTTGAACTGCAATACTTAAACATTGACGCAAATAAGTAGTGCAACGAGGATATCACCGGTAATGGAGATCAAAATTTGGCCGATTTGAGATACCAAAACTTTAGCGTCATGACTCCAAGGACCGAAGGTCTCCACAGCAAAGGGGACAAAGATACAATTGTCTAAAAGAAGAGCATAATTATTGACTTTTTTTCATGGCTAATTCAGTAGCAGATGCTGCGCGTCTGGAGGTATTCGGCAAGTGAGATGGAGCTAGAGTGTCAACGCGAGTCCCAAATTAATTAATTTCTGAATCATAAGAATTTATATACCTCATTTGTGGAATGGAAGCATTGTAATGTTTCTTTTGCAACAGCCTGTACTGACGTGTTAGACTCTGCAGGTATTGAAGCAGCCACTTGGACAAATATGTATAACATACTGCACAACATTCCAGACACTAAGCTTACACACACACTCATCCTATAAGCATTCAACAAGGAAAACTCTGTGCGCAGAAACCAGCGGGCGCAGATGAGTATGCTCCCGTTTCCAGCATGTTCTCAAGCCTACTGCAGGGGAGTAAGAGGGATATAGCATGCACGCCGCGAGGAGTACGAACTGAGTTTTGTTTGTAGGATACCTTTAATACATGACATAACTCTCCACAGACACACATCATACACTGTGTGGCCCGCCGAAGTGTTGTATAACTAGAAAATGGATCACAGTCCTGCCATCTATCCACAAAATGCGGAACCCGAATCACGTAAAGTGAAGTGGGTAGGCATTGGATACATACATAGTACAATGGAGAAAAAAAGAAAAGTGATCCCGGTACAATGTGTAAACTTAAAGACGAGGGATTGTTGTTGTTTAGTAAACTACCCAAAGACAGGTTTGAACCTCGTATAAGTAACACCAATAAGCCATCACTCATGAGGCAACTAGGCCAGGAGATAATGTGGTAGGGTAGCCAGTTCCTTTCGCTCTGTCGAGAGATTAAATAAAATTATTAGACGATGTAAGAGTAATGGAACGGAGAAAAATTCTCTCCGGCGCCGGGATTTGAACCCGGGTTTTCACCTCTACGTGCTGATGCTTTATCCACTAAGTCACACCGGATACCACCCCGGCGTCGGACAGAATCGTTGCCGGAGAGAATTTTTCTCCGTTCCATTACTCTTACATCGTATGATGACGCAGAATATCTGCATGGAAATATCATATGTACTTCGGTACATTAAAATAATATATATGATATCCGTAAATCACTTCGTGATTTAAGACGGCGCTTATTCCGTCGGAACCCGGCCAACTAGTCACTCATAACGAGTGCACCTCAGCACATGTGTGGACTTCGGTCCTACGTTCATAGACATCTATGACGTAGCGCAGAGGGCGGCCACTAGAGGGAACCCAAGAGTTGGAGCTTAATCTGAGACGATTCTGTCCGACGCCGGGGTGGTATCCGGTGTGGCTTAGTGGATAAAGCATCAGCACGTAGAGCTGAAAACCCGGGTTCAAATCCCGGCGCCGGAGAGAATTTTTCTCCGTTCCATTACTCTTACATCGTATGATGACGTAGAATATCTGCATGGAAATATCATATGTACTTCGGTACATTAAAATAATAAAATAATACATAAAATTATTAGAGTTTACATTTCATACGGTATCTTCAGGAAGGTAAACTTCATATAAAAAGTTTCTGTAAGCACTGTTACGTAGTTGTATTGAAGTATGCATGTGTTTCTCTACCCTATTATAATCTGTAGTAGATCTACAGTTCAAGCCCTATACAACTCGGACCTTAACATCGCGGATATATGGATGTAACACTGTAAGAAAGATGCCCCCGAAAATACCTTTATTAAATGATCATATTCCGATATGCTGTACTGTACCAAGGTCAAGCTATAACGGGGGGAGGAGATAAATGATGTTTCCTATAACCCCGTTATATGGGGATTCTATGGTTTTGCTTTGTCCCCCAAGGAAAAAGGTTCTCTTTCCGCCTATGAGTACCTATTATCTTAAATTCCTCATTAAAAATGTGTGAAAACACAACTGCAATTCGAGTGTTTCCGTGTTTATTTTGAAAAAAAAAAAAAAAAGAGTGCAAAACCGGCAGCTGAAAAAATACGTGTAGTGGAAGATGAAGTACTGGTCAGTTGTAGGACGGTATAAAACTAGTTTAAGTGATCCAATGATGAAGACTCAGGTCTTGAACCCTTGAAGATAATCCCCGCTCAGGAATACCACCTATGCCGAAAGGTCGCGGTTTCGATTCACGATGGGGTCAGGAATAGTCTCCATTGACCCAATCCTTCCGACACCACTATGGTTCTGGAGTTCACACAGCCTCTAACAGAAATCAGTACCAGAGTTATATCCCGGGTGGGGGGGGAGGTAAAAGCGATGAAACGTAGGTTAACATCCCTACTGCCATTAGTGACGATTGGGAGTGCTAAGTTCTCGCTTCCCTGTGGGCTTCCATGGTCTGTGATGGGGATGACTTTACTTTAGTATTAATAGAGCTGGTGGCGGTGATAGTAATACGTGTATCAACATGAAGCTTAGGTTGCTTAGATATCAAAGGTGAACTGCAATGTCTGCCAGCTACTGGCCGCAGGATGCATTGGGAATGACGTCACTCTGTGTTAAAGGAATATCTATTCCCAGGTCCACCTAATGGCACGTTCTTTCACTCTGCAGTTGAATCAGTGCTATGGTGTGGCAAGTGCATGAGACATACGAAAATAGATTTTAAATTAAACGTGCAATGAGCGATGGTCAGCAGTTGGGAGAGTTGATTCCTGAGGCCAATTAAACAGAAGTGTGGGCTAACGTGGACTAGCAACAATTGCACTGCCCCCTTCCCGTCCCTCGCGCTCCATTGTTGGCGTCGCGCTTGGTTGGTGACAGTGTATTGTTCCTAAACACACAGTGCGGACCGAAACATGTTGTCAGGCACACGATACTGTCCTACTGTGTAGCGACTGAAAGCAGTACATTTTCAGAAGTTTAATGGTTTAACAGTTTTAACAGGAACAAAAAATGTGTATTTATAATCAATAATCTATTACATTTCTAGTAGTGTTGGTTTATAATCGTCTTGCGTAGGAGGATGTAACAATGATTTATTTTATTTTTTTTTATTTTATTGGGTTATTTTACGACGCTGTATCAACATCTAGGTTATTTAGCGTCTGAATGATATGAAGGTGATAATGCCGGTGAAGTGAGTCCGGGATCCAGCATTTGCTCGTATTGGGTTGAGGGAAAACCCCGGAAAAAACCTCAACCAGGTAACTTGCCCCGACCGGGATTCGAACCAGGGCCATCTGGTTTCGCAGCCAGACGCGCTGACCGTTACTCCACAGGTGTGGACGATTTATTTTAGCTGGCAGAGTTAAGGCCGTAAGCCCTTCTCTTCCACTCAACCAGCAAAAAGTATACGTACATATGTATGAACTTACAATTTGGTTTAGATAAGAGTTAAATGTATACAAGAGTTATTTACGAATTAAACAGCAAAATACTATGAACTATTAAACAATGAAATACGAACTGTGTAGCATAATTAAGCTAATATACATAGAATGTTAATATAATGACAGATAATAGAAAGAGGTTATTATGAGACAATTTTGAAAATACAGCACTATCAGGATGATGTCAAAAGGAAGAAGTAACAATGTAGTCAGTGATAGTTTAAGTCAGTATGATTGCAGTGAAATATTAAGAAGGTTATCTTTTAAGCTGTATTTAAAAGTGTTTATTGTCTTGCAGCCCCTAATACTTTGTGACAAGGAATTCCATTGTCGCGAGGTGGATACTGTAAAAGATTATGAATAACAAAATGTTCTATGAAGAGGTATACTTAGCGTGCCACAGATAAGTGATCTGGTATTTACGTCGTAGTTAGAGTGTAGATAATTAGAGTATAGATAATTAGAACGGGTCACAAAGCCTAATCCTAGCACGTATATGATTATTTTATTAGTTGCATAATTCTACATTAATATCATTGCCGTTGAATTATACTTAATTTTTCAGATATGTTTAATTAATCTCAGAAACTTGATCAATTACTTCATTTCCAATTTGTACTGTAGGCCTAATCATTTCATGTTATTAGCACAGAATTCAAAAGCTTTTGTTTGTAAATTGGAAATTGTAATTTCGAACCTTTCATTACACGTTGCAATTTGTCACTCATCCTCAGCTGTGAGATTTAGGCCTTCACACTGACTGTGTTGAGAAGAGCTTTTGCTTTTCAACCGTGTGCTGAGACTTTAAATCCGCAACGCTTGCGAGCTGTTTGCATGTTCAATCATCATGTTATGATGTAACGGTAATGCTAATGCCAATGTTTATGTAAATCATTGTGAATGATCCCACTAAATAACTTGACCACAAACTTCTGTGTTTGTGTTACGTTTATGTTTAATTTTCATTGTGAATGAGCCTTATCACAGGTACAAAGTTTCATGCTTACGTTATATGTCGCACCATCGGATCTGTGCCCCTTCAGCGCTGTCGTCGTTCTTGGAAAAGTTAACGCCTGTACTCACTCCATTCCACCCGCTTTCCTCCCACCACCTTAAACAGCAAGCCACGAACCTTGCCGAATAGGGATGTTGCCAAACTTTCGTCAAACGGTGTCATAAATAACTGGTCCTCCATGCTACAATATCATTTCTTTCAATCAAAATACATCTTGTATTTCTACATTTTTTAAATCTAAATCCCATGTCTCGAATCACTTTCCGTAGCGTTTCTCTCCAACCTTGTAAATTATTGCTTCTCTCGCAACCTTCAGTAATTTCTTCAATGTCGGAACTTCTTTCTCCACGGTATAAAATTTTTGTATCTTTCTTCTTAAAATATACATCAGTTCATATCATCTACAAGAATTAAAGGTTCTCTTGATCTGTTCTTCCCTGGTGATTCTAGCTTTTCATCTCCTGCACAGACTCCCTACTCTCCTGATTTTCTTTATTAGGCGCTCTGACCTGCCTATATAAATTACATGACATGTTGTATTAGTATTAGTATTAGTTAAGTAAGTAATTTTAATACGTAATCAATTGAAATAAAATAAGCCTCACCAGTGATCGCAGGTGCTCTTTTCGTTGCCTTATTTATAGGAAAGAGATATTGACCTGTTTGTTTCTCTTCATCGCAAAATGCTATTACGTCCTTGCTTAATAATATTTCTTTCGCCACTTCTTGCTACAGTGTTCATGTTGAACCTACAACACTGGATTGCAAGTGCTAATAAACTGTCCCTCAAGAAGGCTCAAAATTGTGAGTAGTGGGAGAGAGAAAGAAAGAGATATAGAAAAGAGAGAGATAGGAATGTAGGGAGAGAAATGAATTACCGAGGCTGAGAAGGAATTAGGGTTCAGTTCGCATATCTGACGGGGGCACAGATCCGATGGTCCGACAATACTTAAGTTTAATTTTCATCGTGAGTGGGATCTAAATAGCCACCTATTGAATTCGTTACAACTTGAAATTCATCAATTTGCGGCTCATTCCACAGCCTACGAAAATCCACCCGCACTCAGTGGTTAATTATACAACGAAGGTCGTTTAATCTAGTTATTTTAAAAAACTAAACTACAGGGACATCATTTTGTTTTTACTAACATTTCAAATATTAACCTGACTATACTTTGGGTTTACGATTGAGAACCAGAAACACTGTTTGCTACCCCCTTCCACGACCAAAGTTTGACGACACTAATGTAAAATACAATACAAATAACTTTACTAGGTAGGCTAGAGGAAGGAAGAAAAGTAGTGCATCCATTTACGTAAACTAGGAAATGTTACGATTTTGAGTTTGATCATTTTCGCCGGGTTTTTATTTAATCAAAATACAGTACAGTATTAATAGTAAGTGTTTTCACTCACTAACTGAACTATCCAATCGGACGTATTTATTATGCAATGTATAGTATAATGTCTACTGCACATTAGCATACAATATTTACAGTGCATTTAAATTTAAAAAATAATCAAAATATGGATATTTAAACAAATTCTTGAAAATGGTGGTCGTTCATTTCGATATAGTCTTCAGTTCTTTCGTGCATATTATCAAAAACGTTTTCAAGCATATCTTCTGAAATTGAATGTATAGTTAATTATTTTATTGTTGTAGGATGTTTAGCAACACAACTGTTTCACAGTAACCTCAAATAAATAATGCAAAGCACTCAAATCAGGCGACATGGGGGAGCCATAATCCTACGCCTGTTGAAATAATTCTGTACCTACTCTATAACAGTGTACCTTACGTACTGTCAACTCAGTCTTCACTTCTGCCCGATCCGCATAGTTAAATTTACTGAAATATGCTATCTATTGTCCGTCCATGTGGTTATGTAGGAGGGTCATAGAAAGGGAGGAAATCACGTGACACTTACTTAACGAGACCCTTTTATTTAAATTATTTTAAATAGTTGTATAATATTACGTATAAGTCCTATTCCTAATAGCAAATGTTTTCAGAAAAGAGCTAAGACAGCCCAGCCACTAGCCTTTACAGAGGAACCAGCACAAATGTATGGGGGAAACCGGGATCCGACGTAACTAAACGGATTCACAGTACCTGTGCGAAAATATGATTCAATAGTGAATGAATACTCTTTCTTTACTGAAAAATGCGATCATATTTCTGAAATATACTATACTCACTCCCTCTGTACTGTTTACTATGGCAGTAAGACGACTTTAACTGCATTTGCGGCTTTGGTTGTGTGTGGAAGTTTGCTAGGAGTTGGGAGTGAAGTATATTAAAAAACCTCAGGTACAATAAAAATTGAAGTAAAAATAAAATGATGTCCCTGTACATTAAAGTATGTTTACGTGTACGTAGTTTAATTCGTACGCATTACTACGACCTTATAAAAATACTTTAAAAATCATCTGTATTCAGCGACCATCCTTGTATAAAAGTACCTACTGAAATATTAGCACAACGAACATTTTACCTTATATTCAAAACAAATTCATTTCTTATCTTATTGTTTATATTGGCAGCTACCGTTTTCCTTTTATTCTGTATCAGACAGTAGGCCTACATTTCACTTGACGATGTCAGAGGAATAACAATTATTTGTGTGCATCTGAAGCCTGATTAGTGTAATATGTTACTAGTAAGCGATGTATGCAATGAAAGGAGAAAGGAACTGGCCATCCTACCCCATTATCTCCTGGCTTAGTTGACTAATGAGTGATGTCTTATTGGTGTCACTTATAAGATTCAAACCTGTCTTCGGACAGTTGACTAAACAACAACAAACAACAAGATCTGTGTGAAAATTCTCACATGGGATTTCAACCCTAAGTTCTGTGTGGAAGATTCCCTTCTGAATGGATTTATTTCCTTTTAATTCATAAAATTCAGTTTGTATACTATAGTCTTCCCTCGTCTATAGGTTTAAGAATAAATATATGTATTCACAAAATCATTAAATTCTAAAACGTTTCAATCTGCTTTTGTGTTAGAAAAAACACGCAACATTGTTCACGAAATGTTTTATTCATCAACAGCACTTCACTGGAATTAGCTTCCACTGCTGTGTCTTGTCCGACTATCAGGAAATCGGCGGAAACTTAAATCAAGATGTGATTATGTTCCTGGGTTTTCCAACTGTGTGAAAAGAGTTGCCTAACGTTTCGGAAACACTTATACGAGGATTGTTTGAGAAGTTCATGGCCTGACATAGTAGAAATTACCTTACTCTGAATCAATCTTTATTTCTCAATATTGTAACTTTATTCTACTTTTACCACCACATCTGTCAACAATGTGACTTTTATTCTTAATAATTCACCCTACAACAATGGGTACTCCACTCAACACAGCACAGTGGACAAAGGCGCTCTCCTTCTTCGTTGACAATTTTACTACTCTTCCATGCCTCCAATCTTTGCCACGCTAAACCTGCTCTACTGTCTTTGTTACAAGAATTTATGTAGTCACACCTCCCCTAGTTAAGCATGAGATCTGATTGTAAATGCAGTGAGGATTTTTTCGAACATTGGAGCTCAATCTCTTGCCTCTCGATATCAATTAAACGCATCTTCACATTACGCCATATATTCCTTCTGTTATTCTTTTTTCACAGTCCAAAGCGCAGAAGCGGATTCCTCAGTGAAGCATGTATGTCCGATTTATTTTCTGTTGGGCTCATTCAATCTTTTACTAAATATTTACTGACAGCACGAAGCTCAATATTTTCCATTTTTTTCCAGTCTGTTCCCCGCACTAACTTCAAAACTAGACTACACAAAATGTAGTCAACAGAAAATTATGATGTTTCGTGCTTGAACTACTTTAAAATGACCGCTAACAATGTTGGCATTGTTCACATGTTTTCAATGTCATCTATGTGTCAGGCCACGAACATTTCAAACGCACCTGGTAAGCTCCAACCGTAGAGAAACGTCTTAAATAATCCCGAAATATTAGAAATATTCATATATGGTTTATAACTCACAGGCAAACATTCTGATGGGGGCAGATAAAAAAGTTATTTTGTTTTCTTCCACCATGTTAATAATGTCAAAAGAGGTGCTTATACAAATTTTGGCCACTCGACCGCAATTACGAGACCGTCCAGAAAGCGACTTTTCCTGGGACCGTTTATAGAAAAAAGCACAATTGCATCGAAATATTTATTTAAACAAATAGAGTAATTGTTGCGCTATTTGTCAACATATCCCCCACTGGAACTGAGACATTTGTCATACCATGGGATCAATTTTTGTGTCGTAGAAGTCAGCCGCCTCAGATCGGAACCAGCGTTTGACTGCGTCTGTACCTCTCTCTGTCGAGCCCATGATATGAAAAATGTCTCAGTTCCAATGGAATATATGTTGAAAAATGGCTCAACAATTTATGTTTCTGTTCCAATCAATTTTCCAATGAAACTGTTTTTTCTTTCTGTTAACGGCCCCTGGCGAACTTATTTTTTTTACGGCCCTCGTAATTGCGGTCGAGTGGCCAAAATTTGTAGAAGCACTTCTTTTGACATTATTAACATGGTGGAAGAAAAAATTTTAACTTTTTTATCTGCCCCCATTAGAACGTTTGCTTGTCAGTCGTAACTCCATTAGCACGAAAAGCAAAAGCCTCGTCAAGTGCCGGCGATGATTTCTATGGTGATCGTGACAGCAACAGCTGGCGTGAACACGCATACACATGCGTTATTATCTTCTTCGTCACGCATTGGCTAATTAAAAAAAAAAAGAACAAGTTGTTTATCAATACCAGCTAATTTAGCTGGTAAAGAGATTATTTACTTTACCCCGTTATAAACAAATGTTATCATGTAGCTGGAATATGCTATGTTTATTAAAATCTGTAGGTGGGTGAGTAATATTTCTTCTGCGAAATTTGAAAACGTATGTTCTGAAGAATTACATTAGAGTTGTCTATTTTTCTTATTTTCATAGTATACTTTCTTATGAACTACTTTTATGGGGTAATAGTTCTCATATTAATAAGGTACTTATGTCACAAAAAAAGCTATTAGAATTATAACTAATTCATCAATGAAGGCACACTGCAGACCGTTATTTGTAAATGAAAAAAATTATGACTGTAACATCACTGCACATTATCAAGCACTAAATTTCGTCAAAGAAAATTTACATATGTTGACACATAGGAATGATGTTCATATATACAACACCAGAAACCGTGACCTTTTTGACATACCTAAGTGTAGGCTGATTAAACAATGAATAATTACTTTATTATGTCGTTAAAAATAGCAAATAAATTTCCGAGATATCTTTTTTAATCTGGAAAGGAAGCCTGTTAACAGACTTGTCTCTGGTTGTTTAATCAACAAATCATTTTATGAAATTGATGAGTTTTTTAATGTCAACGTTGTTGAGAGTTTTTGAATTAATTTTATTGTTTTGTTGTTTACTTTTTAGTACTGACTTTGTCAATTGCACAATTTGTGTGCTCTGACTGTACAACACTGAATATACTGAATATCCAACACCAAAATAAGAAAATACGATATAGAAGTGAACTTTCAAAAGGATAAAAAAAAACAAGCTGAAAGCGGCTATTTCCTATAGGTTGGTTAAAAAAGAAAATAATTTCCCCTAGTTGCAATTTGTGCCCCCAGACAAATCGAAAGCTAAATATAGGTGCATTATTGTTACATTAACTAATCATATATAATATTCCATTTATTTTATTTTTTAACCTGATGTTGGACATGTGGCTAGACTCCCTTGCTGTGGGCGTTACAATGACGGGTCTTCAACAAGGGACATAACATTGACAAGGGACAAACATTAATGCCCTTGGCGGGATTTGAAACTGTGGCCATGGCTTGCATGCAACGTTCGCTATGGCCTTTGTGTTCATTGACGCCGGGGAACATAACCGATAAACCTTATAAAATATCAAATGTAGCTGCGCTGCAATGTCCTTTGTTCTTGCTAATGTCTTGTTATATTCATGTAACAGGCGGCCGATAGAGCATTTAGTCCTACGTACGATCCACGTTCTCTGTCGCGAATCTTATGCATTGGATAGCGAATAAAAAAACGAAACCTCACCTCAGCATTGTCGTGTGAGTAAGAGTGCCGGAAGAATGGAGTTTCCATGCCTTTTCTGAATTCCATTAAGAGCCATTGGCAGATAAACATACTAACGGCGGTCGAAACTAAAATGACACGTACCGACTGTTCAAACAGAGTAACAGTATGGTGAAAATGTTTTTAATATTTCGCTTGTCATTGTTTAAATTTCGTTTTTTGCTGTTGAATAAAGTATCAAATTTTCGCGATAATATCGCAATAAAATAGGCCTAATATCTCTGTCACCGTGTAATAATCCACCACATCTTCTCTACCAAATTTGCTCTAACGAGAAAATCAATTGAAACACTTTAAATAAACGTGTAATTCACTAATTATATAATATATATTTATGTACATTATTTATTTATTTACTTATTTATTTATTTACTTATTTATTTATTTACTTATTTACTTACTTACTTATTTACTTACTTACTTATTTATTTACTTACTTATTTATTTACTTATTTATTTATTTACTTATTTATTTATTTACTTATTTATTTATTTACTTATTTACTTATTTATTTATTTACTTATTTATTTACTTACTTATTTATTTACTTACTTATTTACTTATTTATTTACTTATTTATTTACTTACTTACTTATTTATTTACTTGCTTATTTATTTACTTACTTATTTACTTACTTATTTACTTAATTATTTACTTACTTACTTATTTACTTACTTACTTACTTATTTACTTATCTATCTATCTATCTATCTATCTATCTATCTATCTATCTATCTATCTATCTATCTATTTATTTATTTATTTATTTATTTATTTATTTATTTATTTATTTATTTATTTATTTATTTATTTATTACATCATTCTTTATTCACGTCATGGCAGACTGGATGTAGCCACCCTTGGCCGGATTTGAACAGGCAAACCTCAGTTCCAATGGCCACAGCAGTAACCACAAAACCACCGAGGACAATTGGATGTTATATTCACGTTTAGGGTTAATTAATTACCTGAAGGAACGTCCTACTGATGTAGGCTAACTGCTGTAATGTTTGCATTAAAACTTAATGCTAATTAAAATTACACGAAATACTGAATTCATAAGATTACTTTAAGTTGAAATTAGTCTCAAATGCAGTTTCACCTTTTTAATTAAATTAATTGAAAAAAGGGAATGCTAAAACACAATATTTTCGGCGCCGTTGCAGCGTCATGTCTTCGAGTACCATTATGGAATGCAATCTTGTTCGAGTCTTTATGGAGAAAGGAATCTTCTTATAAAATTTTGGTCATTTTATAGAACCCGTGTCCACTCAGCATTATGATGAACTCGGGGAGCCACAGTGGTTAGCGAAATCCGCCTGGGTGTTTGTTCCTTTGTTCCTTGTATTCCTTCTCCAAAAACAAAAAGTGTACAGACCCAGAAACAAACTTTGGGCCACCTGAATTTTCGAAGTTCCAGTTACAACATACAGCTCAGTAAGCACTGTAAGTCTGTACAAGTTTAATGATTTACTAGAAATCAAATGCCTCAGAAGAAATTGACGATCATCCAACCAGTACGAGGACAGCAGTATCGTGTGACTAGCACGATGATTCCACCAGCCGCTGTAGCTGGTTTACAGAACCGGATGTTCGCTACCTATCACAGCTCCCCAAATTCATCACGATGCTGGATGGGCACCGGTTCCATACGCAGGTCGACATTTCTTTCCCATGAAGATAGCCTACGAACTCTAGAGCGCAGCGCTCAATCCGTAACGCCAGTCCAGGCATGATGCCTTAGATCAGGGGTCGTCAGGAGGGTGCACGCTCGTGCTAGCGTCTCTTACCCTCGACCCCTCTAGTGCATTTATGGGAGCGGACGGGTAAGCAATATTTCAGTGGCGGCTTTTCGTTCGTACCATAAATTACGTAACTCATTTGAATTCAATAGTACTAACAGTGTAATGAAGCATCCCATGTTCACATGTGTATTTAAGTAAGCATATTTTACATAGTTAATAAATAGTCAGGATTTCCGTTTTTAATGCCAAATAACTTAAAAAAAAAAGTCAACTCTGAAATTGTGGAGTCCATTCAAAGGAGGAGACAAGCCACAAATCCTTGAATTTCACCGGAATGTGAGGAAATAATTTCTCTGGACTAAATTCTATGACATATTATTCTAATGGTAGGATATATTTAAAATGTGAAAATTTGGAATTTATGAGCACACACGGCAGAATATTTAAATGTATGTAAATATTTTAATTGTGGTTTATTCTCTTATCTGACCGGGCCCCTCAATTTTGAAAAAAAAAAATATATATATATATATATATATATATATATATATATATATATCATTAGGAGAAACCTAATATATAAAGTACAGGAAGAAGTTTTGAAAGAAATTTATGTACTTATAAAACCAAGTACATAAATTTTTGGGTTTGGAAGATGAATCGAACAAATTTCAATTTATGTGAACTTCTTTTAAACGCATAAAATAATCTATCATTATTATGATTTTATTGTCGGTTGCTATCAGGTCGTAATTGAGAATAGCAATGTATGGAAAACAATCTAGGTACGTCGTGGCGAACAGTTCGAGACTGTCGACAGTTCTAGAAAGACCGAAACAGTCTTGTTCAGTATCAGACGGTCCGAGACGAAACTTGTCTCGTCCAAGACACGATGTCCGATGCAGTATTTTGCGGGCCTAGGGAAACGTTCTCTGACTGACTAACTACACATCAGTATCGGAATTAATAATAATAATAATAATAATAATAATAATAATAATAATAATAATAATAATAATAATAATAATAATAATAATAATAATAATAATAATAATATTGGTGTTTTTTAACTGCTCCACCATTTCGATTCTTTCGACGTCTTTTAATTTTCGTATTCATTAGCATGACAGTTGTCATAGTGACGCTGCAGATTATATTTTCTTATCACATTGAGTATCTTACTGCAAATTAAACATCTTGCTGCATTTTCAAACTCTGTCAAAAATGCCTCCTCCCATGAAGGGTTAAACAACGTAGGGGTGGAAGACCTACGTAAATCACTATTTGAACTTTCTGGCATCGTGTACGTACACAAACCACTCACAAGTGTCTAGTACTTACTACTCTAGTCTCCACTGATCGTCCGCATCAGCTAAGGCAAGATTCTTCCCTCTCCCTCCCACGAACCATGCACGGACGTGCAGGCTTTCCTGCTCTCTATACCCAATACCCATTTCAGCGAGTACTGACGACCACTGCCTTAGATGATTATTAGAGGATAAAAATTCGCTCCGGCGCCGGGGATCGAACCCGTGTCCTTGGTTCTACGTACCAAGTGCTCTAACTATTGAGCTACGCCGAAATTCAATCCATAGCACCGGATCGAATCCCCCTCTTCTAGTGTTTTTCTCTTTGCGGCCTGACTTCAAGTTCGACATACAGTTATGTTGACCCGTAATATTACACATAGAACTTACACTTTTCGTTTTATGATTCTGTCACTTGGATTTATCTGATGGCCCGTCGATATAGACTTTACAAACTTATTTACGCCAAAATACATTAGAAAATGTAAAACACCTTTCATTTATTGGGGTTTCCTCTCAACCGTTTCGGAGTTACGTCGCATTGAAATCAGTGTACGATTTTGTTACAGCTTAAGCAGAATATTTCCTTATAGATTTGTTGAATCATCCTTTCGTACAAACGTATTAACGTCTAAAAGTGAGAAGCAAAATGCCAACTGAGGGCGGGGATAATAAACCGATAGCCTGCAGTGTTTATCAGAAGATCTTAAAATTTGTCATTGTTTTACGTTCTAATAACCACGAAAGATTAATTTTTCAACCCCAGTCAATCTTACTGCAGCTCTGTGTCATCTTTACTCTGAAGGGAATGATGCTTGACAGCGTTTTGACTTCACGATAGCCGATTGAGTTTCGAACTCAGGACGTTGCCAGTGTGTTCTTTATACGAACCCAATAAATCCATAAGCGTCAACCATATCGGAAATTTTTCAGAGACACAAGCTAAAGATTTATTGGGTTGTAAAATTCTTCAGTTTTCGTCACCGACTTGCGAAGTTTTGTTTTCCTTTTCACCGCAATTGTTGAGCGATGCAAATCGTTCCGATAAGCGGAAGCAGCAGCACAGTTGCTAAGCAACCAGCGCGTTATGAAGAAAATCAGCCAGTCATTTTAACCTTCATCATTTGTCCGTAAAATGGTAGTATTAGCAGTAGTAGTATAAATAGTACATACATACATACATACATACATACATACATACATACATACATACATACATACATACATACATACATACATACATACATACATACATGGACAAATTACTAGACTAAAACGTTTTCTTGGAAACATAATATAATTCGCATATCAACTATCAGTATAATTCACAAACTCTCTATTGTTGTAAATATGATTGTTTACATCTTCTGGTATATTTTTACAATAGTTAAGTATATTTTTTTCTGGCTATGTTGGTACTATTGGTGTTTTAATTATATACTGCAGAAGATATTCTCCCATGGCCTGCAAGGAGACCGGACATGAACGAAATTGAAAATCTGTGATCTATACTGAAGAAGAAAGTGAACAAAAAGAGGCTTACAACAAAACATGGACTCATTTAAGCACTGTCTTATGTCTGGCTAAATGATGCTGATATTCAAAGAAAGTGTCAAACTTTGGTTTCCAGCATCCTTGACAAAATCAACGTGTTAATAAAGAATAAGGGAATGTTCACAAAATATTAGTAACCTCAAGACTCAATTTTCTGTTCATTATATCTGTGCAAAATACATTTTTGTTCATTATTTCTACCGATAAATACAGCTTCGTTGCACATATAATTAATTTAGTCTAATAATTTGTCCACATCTGTACATACATACATACATACATAAGTTACATACATACATACATACATACACACACACAGTCTGCCTGGGTAGCGTAGTCGATATAGCGCTGGCTTTCTCTGCTCCAGGTTGCGGGTTCGATCCCGGCCCAGGTCGATGGCATTTAAGTGTGCTTAAATGCGATAGGCTCATGTCAGTAGATTTACTGGCATGTAAAAGAACTCCTGCGGGATAAAATTCCGGCACATGGGCGACGCTGATATAACCTCGGCAGTTGCGAGCGTCGTTAAATAAACCATTACGATTACAAACGTACGTACGTACATACATACATACATACATACATACATACATACATACATACATACATACATATACAAAGGCATATCATATCATATCATATCATATCACATCATATCATATCATATCATATCACATCATATCATATCATATCACATCATATCATATCATATCATATCATATCATATCACATAATATCACATCATATCATATCACATCATATCATATATCATATCACATCATATCATATCACATCACATCACATCACATCACATCACATCACATCACATCACATCATATCACATCATATCATATCACATCATATCATATCATATCACATCACATCACATCATATCATATCACATCATATCATATCACATCACATCACATCATATCACATCACATCACATCACATCATATCATATCATATCATATCACATCACATCACATCACATCACATCATATCATATCACATCATATCATATCACATCATATCATATCACATCATATCATATCATATCACATCATATCATATCATATCATATCATATCACATCACATCACATCACATCACATCACATCATATCATATCACATCATATCACATCACATCACATCATATCATATCATATCACATCATATCATATCATATCACATCATATCATATCATATCATATCATATCATATCACATCATATCATATCATATCACATCATATCATATCATATCATATCACATCATATCATATCATATCACATCATATCATACAGCACATAGTACATACGCTATTCATTATTTTAACTTCGTCATTGATGGTCTTTCAATTCTGGCTGATACTGGAACAAATGTACAGATACGGAATTAAAAAATGGGACGAGTCTTGGTAGCAGTCTACCTCTATGTAGGCAAGAAGCTTCGCAAAACTGTCCACAAGTAGCATACATTTAGGCGCTCTTGTTTACTGCGCAATGTGTTATATCTAGAACTTAGTAAAATTATGTGGCTCAAATTTTGTTTCTGGGTCTGTACATTCTGTAAGTAAAAGCATCTTATATTACAGCCCTAGGGTAAATTTTTTAAGACACAACGAAAAATGCAACGGAAATTCGTTACGTTGAGGACCGTGCAGTCAACATCTACAATGGAGACTAGAAATGTCCGAAGGTTATGAATATATTAACAAATTAGTTAAAGAAAAGAACAGGTTACGGAAGTTCAAACTGTAACGTAGCCATTTTTAAAATACAGTTTGTAAAATTAATATCAATTGAAAAGGAATAATTGAGTGGCTCAGTGCCAGAGTTACCTAAACCAAAAATTTTTTAGCCGCAGATTTCTGCATAAAATGACTGTAAATAAATATTAGAGTAAAAATGAGAAATAACTTCCAATTGAGAGCATATGGTTTTAAAAAACGAGGTCTAAGTTTAGACTTCAATAACTTTATTGAGTGTAATTGTGGCTTAGGCAACTCTGGCACTGAGCCACTCAATTTAAAAACGAAAAATGTTTAGTTTTCAAATTCAGAACGAAGGAAACAGAACATATCAGTAAGCCCTACATAACAGAATGTGGGTATTATGTAATTATGTTACGTAATTAATATATCAAAAAGCTACTTATATGACACAGTTTCGAATTATGGCAATATAATTAGCCTCAAATAACAGTGCATACAATGAATGGAGGTGCCACTATCGACAATGTGTTCCAAAGATGATTAGATACAGAAAGTGAAAATGTTATGGTGACTTAATGTAATATAATGTCGAAAATATTCGAAGTTTTAATGTTTGATGTTTTCACGTGCATCCTTGTGCGTGTGTTTTTTATACAACGTTGAATTTTTTAAACGTTCTCTGGCTATTCTAGGCATAGACAGAGTAGGTCTCTTTAATACTGACAAAATTCTTTGCAATTTTCTATGTAAATACACGATTTAATGGTTCTTATGACAGTCGGTATTCTACTGTTGATAAACAGATCTGGCTGTAATTATTGGATGGATTACCTCGGAAACTCAAAGCAACGTATGTCACAAAAGTTCTTTTTGGAAGCAGTGACGAGAGAGAAATCAAAGCTTATACAACCCATTTATATTCATTCCACTGGATGGATTATGTTTCTATAGGGCTAATACTATATACATGCGAAAGCATTATGCATTAAATGTTGCGATTCTAATAGGAAATATAATGATATTATTTGATGCACTTACGCGAAAATGTATATTAACATCAAATTAATTTCAGTAATAAACACCTTACATTCAAATAAAAATTTATCAATCAGAAAGAGCTTCTATCATCATCATAATCATCATCATCATCCTGTCAAGTAATTACTAGTCTCAAAAGAACTGTTACTGCCTGAAAAAGCGATTTTCTTGCCATCTTTTCATTGATCGACCAAGTGACCGTTTCCCATTTGGACGATACTTCATTATTCCTTAGGAATGCTGGATGAAACCATTCTTGAGACGTGTTCTTTCCAGTTTAACTGATATCTGGAGATATAGTCCAGTAATTATGATACATTAAGTTCTTGAAGGATATCTTCATTTTTCTTTCGATCCCACTTAGTGTAGCCAGCTGTTCGGCGCATGAATCTCATCTCGCAAGCTGTTAGTCTGCTTTCATCTTTTGTCCTTATAGTCCACGCTTCACTCCCATAACATAAGACTGGTCGAGCTATTATTTGATAAAGACGAGTACGAGTTGATTTTTGTACTAATGAAGGTTTTAAAACTATAGTAATGATGCCCATTGATTTGTTGCATTTTACAATTTTCTCTGATAAATCCAAATTTTCAACAAAAGAAAGTTTATATCCTAAACAATTAAACTCATTAACTCTTTCCAAAATTGTGTTATTTAAACAAATTTTGCTTGGTATTGGGCATTTACAACAAAAGGCCATTATTTTTGTTTTGTTAATGGATATTTTTCATTGAATATTTTTGAGCTATTAAATTTAAATTATGTACCGACCATTGCAAATCATCTTCTGATGTTGCTAGTAAAACAAGATCATTTGCAAACGTTATTACATCTAATTTTAAATTTCTGTTAATAGTGATATATCTGTGTTTTGTTTCTCTAAAATCTTTCACAATGGCATTCATGTAAACGTTAAAAAGCAAAGGAGAGAGACCACAACCTTGTCTGACTCCTGAGCTTATTTCCGTCCAATGAGTTGTTTTTTTCTTTTATTTTTACTGCCATAGGATTTTATTTATAAAGGTTATGAATATTATATATGATCTGTTTTGGGTTCTGATCCATTGTCAAAATTTCGAGTAACAAACTTCTGTTCACATTATCAAATGCTTTTATAAAATCAATAAATGCCAACTGTGTTTCTATATTAAATTCTCGATGCTTCTCAATCAAAATTTGCATTGTAAAATATCCATCGCAGTATGATCTGCCCTTCCGGAAGCTTCACTAAATATAGCTTCATAATATAAAGAGCTTCTATCATGAATTAAATTGTTGAACGTATCTGTTATATAAACATGGAAACTGTTCGCGGGCCCAAGACTTGCTTTAACGTCATGTGGAAGCCATGTTCGTGGTTCGAATCCATCTGTAGCACAGATGTTCATTCTTTATACAGTTTC
This sequence comes from Periplaneta americana, assembly GCF_040183065.1. Lineage (NCBI taxonomy): Eukaryota > Metazoa > Arthropoda > Insecta > Blattodea > Blattidae > Periplaneta > Periplaneta americana. The sequence continues at coordinate 44,894,703 of NC_091121.1, forward strand.
CTGGGTTGTCTCAAGAGGATGTCATACTCCAGAGTCATTCCGGTGCAACGAGTGTGTCTATTTTATTTAAGGCTACGAAGTAAGTCCCAAACGAATAACCTCAGGGTTAATTCCGCTAGAAAAGGAAACTCTTGGCAGATATAATTATGCAATGGATATGATTTGGCTTCACACGGCTTGTGCACGCGGCAGGGCACGTAGCACGCACGGCTTTGACGCAATGCGTCGCGTCGGACCGTAATTAAAATTTTAATAAACCGACGGACGCAATAACTCGACGCCGCCGTATCCATGACGACACACGCGAGCAAGGAGCAGGACGTCGTTCGTTTGTTTCACGAACAATCAATATGGAGCGCCCTCTGTTTAAGAGTTTGGGGTTCGAATCCGACTGAGCATGACAACAGCAGCTTGGAAGCAGCATCCGCCTGCTAACGAACGCGTTGATTATATTGCATGCTGAAGGCATTTGCTTGTCCTTACTCCACACTAATTCGTTACACTATGGGCTGTAGTAGACAGTCAGGAGTGAGTTCAGGTCTTCCCGCTAATGTTCGGAGTAAATAACTAAATGAAAACATTCCGATTATGAAACATATTGTGAAAGTTTTGACGTAGCCTACAGTAAAACTACGTCTTTCTTCCAACTAGACTGTGCGGAGAGGATAACTTGGAAATTGACTATCACATAAAAAAGAAACGTACCCTATTTCTCCTTATATTTCTCTAGTTCTCCTTGTATTCCTGTAGTCTCCTTGAATTATCATCGTTCCCCTCGTCTTCCTCTTGGTTTCATTATATTCCACTTGTTCTCCTTGTCCTTTCCTTGTTATTCTATTTCCCTTATCCTTGTTATCTTCAATTTGTTTCTCCTTGTATTCCCATTATTCCCTTATCTTTCAATTACTGCCACTGTTTCCTTGACTTCCCCTTGATCTCCTTGTCATCCCCTTGTTCTTCTTGTCTTCCCTAGGTTCTCCTTACATTCGCTATGTTCTCTTTGTCATCCCCTTCTTCTTCTTGCCTTCCTCTTGTTCTCCTTATATTCGCTATGTTCTCTTTGTCATCCCCTTGTTCTTCTTGCCTTCTTCTTGTTCTCCTTACATTCGCTATGTTCTCTTTGTCATCCCCTTGTTCTTCTTGCCTTCCTCTTGTTCTCCTTACATTCGCTATGTTCTCTTTGTCATCCCCTTGTTCTTCTTGCCTTCCTCTTGTTCTCCTTACATTCGCTATGTTCTCTTTGTCATCCCCTTGTTCTTCTTGCCTTCCTCTTGTTCTCCTTACATTCGCTATGTTCTCTTTGTCATCCCCTTGTTCTTCTTGTCTTCCCTAGTTCTCCTTGTCTTCCCCTGGTTTTTACTGTATTTTTCTCGTTCTCCTTGTCTTCCTCTTATTCTTTTATTCCCTTGTCTTCTTTGTATTTCCATTCTATTCCTTTCATCCCCTTGTTCTCCTTGTCTTCCCTTGGTTCTCCTTGTCTTCCCCTGGTTCTTACTGTATTTTTCTCGTTCTTCTTGTCTTTTTCTTATTATTCTTTTATTCCCTTGTCTTCTTTGTATTCCTCTTGTTTTCTTTGTATTTTATTCTATTCCTTTCATCTCCTTGTTCTCCTTGTCTTCCCTTGGTTTTCCTTGTCTTCCCCTGGTTCTTACTGTATTTTTCTCGTTCTTCTTGTCTTCTTCTATTATTCTTTTATTCCCTTGTCTTCTTTGTATTTCCATTCTATTCCTTTCATCCCCTTGTTCTCCTTGTCTTCCCTTGGTTTTCCTTGTCTTGCTCTGATCCTTACTGTAATTTTTCTCGTTCTCCTTGTCTTCCCCTTATCATCCTTTTATTCCCTTGTCTTCTTTGTATTCCTCTTGTTTTCTTTGTATTTGCATTCTATTCCTTTCATCCCTTGTTCTTCTTGTCTTCCCTTCGTTCTCCTTGTCTTTCCCTGGTTCTTACTGTATTTTCCTCGTTCTCCTTGTCTTCCCCTTATCATCCTTTTATTCCCTTGTCTTCTTTGTATTCCTCTTGTTTTCTTTGTATTTGCATTCTATTCCTTTCATCCCTTGTTCTTCTTGTCTTTCCCTGGTTCTTACTGTATTTTTCTCGTTCTCCTTGTCTTCCCCTTATCATCCTTTTATTCCCTTGTCTTCTTTGTATTCCTCTTGTTTTCTTTGTATTTGCATTCTATTCCTTTCATCCCCTTGTTCTTCTTGTCTTCCCCTTGTTCTCCTTGTCTTCCCCTGGTTCTTACTGTATTTTCTCTTTCTCCTTGTCTTCCCCTTATCATCCTTTTATTCCCTTGTCTTCTTTGTATTCCTCTTGTTTTCTTTGTATTTGCATTCTATTCCTTTCATCCCCTTGTTCTTCTTGTCTTCCCCTTGTTCTCCTTGTCTTCCCCTGGTTCTTACTGTATTTTTCTCTTTCTCCTTGTCTTCCCCTTATCATCCTTTTATTCCCTTGTCGTGTTTGTATTCCTCTTGTTTTCTTTGTATTTCCATTCTATTCCTTTGATTCCCCTTGTTCTCCCGTATTCTTTTTTCCCCGCGCGCTTTTCGTCAACCCTTCTACTAATCATATGCAGCATAGTAAAGCTGTGCACTTGTCGACAGATGATATGACGGTAAGGTGAAACAGATGCGTAATATTACTGAAATCCATGATATGTAAATAAATACATTTAAGCCAAAGGAAGACATATTTCATATTAGTCTTCGTATTAAGTCTTCTAAACGTATGTTTCATGAAATCATGCTCTTATTTGATGTGTTCAGTTTTAACATCACTTTCAATTGGAATGAATGAAAATATATTAATTTTTGCTGGCAGACTACAACTTTCACTAACAATAACTTGTCAACCTTTGAGATCTGTAACCCTATAATCTGCTTCGCTGCATTTCCATTGGGAACATTATCAGTTATCATAATAATTTATCCTAAGAGCTTCATTTTTTGTTCAAATGCTAGCAGGCTGATCTTCCATCTAAGCAGTTCGGATTCGATTCCCGGCCAGGTTGTGACGGAATGTGGTAGAGGGTTTTTCTTGGGGTACTCCCGTTTCCCTTTATCATTCCACCAACATTCTCCATATCCCCCTCATTTCATCTATCATCTACAATAGTAAAGATAGACTGAGGTAAAGTCTTAGGGATAGTACTGGTTTCTGACGCTGGTATAGGAAGGTCCTGGTGTACCGGGCCTCTGGAGCTTATCAGAATGCTCATATGCGGTTGAGACTTGGCTGTATCAGGGACTGAGGCAGGATAGCCCACCTCTCTGCCGACGATGAGAGGAAGCACTTGAGGTTCTGGCCCTTGGAGCTTATCAAGCTACTCGCCGGCGAATCGGGACCTATCTCTATAAGGTACTGAGGCAGGATGGCCCATCTGTCAGCGTCGGATCCACGAATGCCACCCAGGTCACCTGTCGGATTTGGACAATAATCGCATATAGGGCGCCAAGCATATTTTTTTTCCTCATTAGGTGAAGACATGCGTCAAAGCTAACAAATAACGAGAGCTTTTCTCAATTTGTATCCATCTAAGCTACTAGTCTAGTGTGTAGGTTAAGCATCGAAGTGAAAACCTCTACATTATACAAATCAATTGAAACACAGTAGAACTTCTATTATCCGCGGTAATGAAGGCAGTGAACTGGACGGTTAATCGAAAAAATCGGATAATCCGTACCTTAAAATACTTTCGTAAATTAAGTGAATAAGAGCTGAAGTTTCGTAATTTCCTCCGTGATCTTATGTTTAAGATGCTAGGTAGTGGATCAGAAGTTCACTAATTTAAGTTCGGTTGTCAACGACGTGCTTTTAAGGGACAAGGAAAGTCTTTGTAGTGGCTATCAGCGGAAATATAGGAATAGTGGGCCTAGAGGTGTCAAGTTGTAGATTTATATAATATTCTATACATTTTATCCTTGATTTTTATTAAATCGCGCACAGTTGTAACATCAGTCTCGTTTTCTGATGCGAGATGAGCCACAGTTTCTCATTCCTCAAACCACTCAATTATTTGCATTTTTTTCGATACTTATCATAAAAAGTTTTCTTTTGACACTCGTGGAATACATTTTATATAGAAGTTGTACAGTAAGGCAACTTTAACAGCAGACCAAGTTGGATAAGTGTTAAGGCTTGTAATAACACTCCCTAGAAAAAAATACATACTAATATAACGTACAGTAGTACTTCATATGTTTCTGTCTCAAAAAAAAAAAAGAGTGAAAGATAGTCGGATAATCCATCAATCGGTTAATAGGGTGTCGGATAATCGGGGTTCTACTGTAAAGCCAAAGACAGTAGGCCTATATAATAATGTTTGTTATCAGAGCAGCAGAAAGCGAGAAAGCATTATTCTTCTGTGTGTCTGTTATTCTACCCTCGTGCAACCCTTGTTTCGTAACTCAGTGTTGATGTGACCAGACAGTTACGAGAGGGGTGAAGGCGCAAATGCAGTATTCAATTCCATGCAAACGTGGTTCGAATTTCGGATGGGCCGCAACCTTTTAAATGGATACCATTATACAGAAAGCAACGAAATTTATGAACAAACAGAACTGAGAAAATGAGTTAAATTTAAATCTCAATCAAAAGTGGGAGCCTTCGGCATGGTCCAAGGTTTAACAGGCGATACTAGTGCCTCAAGACTGCGCTCGGGCGCTGCGTTGGTTTGAATCCCTTTCGGGATCATTACATGGCTACATTACCTATTGGTTTTTCCTGAGCTGTAAAGGAGAATGTGTTCCATGTCGAAGCTTCTCAGTCTAAGGCATCACGCCTGAACTCGTTTTACGGAGCGCTGGTTCGAGTCCTCATGGGGGAAGAAATTTCCCCATGAAATTACGACCAGAGTACGGGACCGGTGCCCACTCAGCATCGTGATTAATTTGGAGAGCTATAACGAAGGGAAAAGAGATCATCTGCTGACTACACGTTACTCCCGTACTGGTTGGATGATCGTTTACTTCTCCTGATGTACGAGGACACGGGCTAGAAGACGGCTGGTTGGCTCTAGGACTTCATGGGCTGTCGTGCCACGGATTATGATTATGATAATGATTATTATTATTATTATTATTATTATTATTATTATTATTATTATTATTATTATTATTATTATTAGGAAATTTTAGGATAACAGAGAGGATTTGGAATTGAACGGGTTACATCAGCTGCTTGTCTATGCGGATGACGTGAATATGTTAGGAGAAAATTCACAAACGATTAGGAAAAATACGAAAATTTTACTTGAAGCAAGTAAAGAGAGAGGTTTGGAAGTAAATCCCGAAAAGACAAAATATATGATTATGTCTCGTGACCACAATATTATACGAAATGTAAATATAAGAATTGGAAAGTTATCCTTTGAAGAGATGGAAAAATTCAAATACCTGCGAGCAACAGTAACAAATATAAATTATACTCGGGAGGAAATTAAACACCGAATAAATATGGGAAATGCCTGTTATTATTCGGTTGAGAAGCTTTTATCATCCAGTCTGCTGTCAAAAAATCTGAAAGTTAGAATTTATAAAACAGTTATATTACTGGTTGTTCTTTATGGTTGTGAAACTTGGACTCTCACTTTGAGAGAGGAACATGGGTTAAGGGTGTTTGAGAATAAGGTGCTTAGGAAAATATTTTGGGCTAAGAGGGACGAAGTTACAGGACAATGGAGAAAGTTACACAACACAGAACTGCACGCATTGTATTCTTCACCTGACATAATTAGGAACATTAAATCCAGACGTTTGAGATAGGCAGGGCATGTGGCACGTATGGGCGAATCCAGAAATGCATTTGGGTGTTATTGGGAGGCCGGAGGGAAAAAGATCTTTGGGGAGGCCGAGACGTAGATGGGAGAATAATATTAAAATTGATCTGAGGGAGGTGGGATATGATGGTAGAGACTGGATTAATCTTGCTCAGGATAGGGACCAATGGCGGGCTTATGTGAGGGCGGCAATGAACGTCCTGGTTACTTAAAAGTCAGTAAGTAATTATTATTATTATTTGCTGTGCATTGTACTACCTATCAATAGTAATCCAGGATGACGGAGGTTCAGGACAGAACGTTTATATTTGGTCTGCAGGTCTAGGTAGAGGTAAACTCATCTCCATTACAGACCATGGAGGCCGATATGGTAGCTGGAGGTTAGGGATGTCAGTCTTATGTGCCCGCGGCCTTTATCTCAAGGAAATACTAACTTCTGTTGAAGGCTGGGTAAACTCCAGGGTCATTGTGCGGTCGGAAGGATTAGATCAACGGAGAAAATCCATGAACTCCATCGGGAATCGAACCCGCGACCTTCCGGCTTGCAGCATAATGCATTAACCACGACGCTATCGCACGTCCATAGGTTTAGTCGATTAAAGACAAAGGATCGCGAACAGTTGTGTCAAGTCCGTGTATTCAAGACGTTTTACGCTGTTTTGAGAACCTGTCTTGTGTCCTACAGCTCGTATTGAAAACTATTTTGTGCGTATTTGCTTTGTTTCCGCACAAAACCAATCCGCCGAAAGTCTAAAATTCCACATTCAGTATTCCCAACCTAACACACATAACAATTTCCCTCTTCTTACAGCTTAAGTGACATATTGATTTTATTGCTTTAGGCTTTTAACATATTATTTTGTGCGAGATCGTGCGTATTTGCTTGCTTTCCGCACAAAACCAATCTGCGGAAAGTCTAAAATTCCACATTCAGTATTCCCAACCTAACACACATAACAATTTCCCTCTTCTTACCGCTTAAGTGACATATTGATTTTACTGCTTTAGGCTTTTAACATATTATTTTTAGAGACGTTCAATATAGTAATAATTATAAATTGGAAACTTACCACTGCAATTTCACCTAAATTACACTGTTAATTATTGTTTTTAAATATTTGCAAAAATTAAGTAAACTCTACAACTCCACATAACCTTACCGTTTGTTTTAAGTTCGCATTTATAGACTGGGGGGAAAAAAAGGCAGACGTATATCACGGCCTGCTGGAGTATGGTAAACACAGAAAACATTTTCAAGCAACAACGTTGAAGATATATATATATATTTTGCAAATTTGCCGTCATTGAACAGAAACCAAGATGGAGATTTCATTGCAACTAATTAGAAATTCCTATTTCAGGTATGTAATAAACGAACTTCGCACAAAATAATGTACGATACACGAGCGGTATGATTTCTTTCAATTGTCGGAAATTAAAGAAGCTCAACTACGCTTCGCTTTTTCAAACTTTTCCTCGAACATGAAAACTTCAACATACCGCTCTTGTAACGCATATTACTATTTCATATTCAAATTTACACTATGTACAATTTTTCAAACTAGGTTTCGACCTAATGTTTTGGAACGTTCCTTTATTAGCTAGTGGTATAATCTCCATATATAGGCTATCTTATGTACAGAGGGTAATAAAATTTTCCGTCCACAGATACACTGTATGTTTTGTTATGAAAACAGCGATAGTCTTTTTTTTTTTTTTTTTTTTGCGAGGTGTGCTGGAAAATAATTCGTTCTCATTATTTAACTGATACAGTGTGTACTTCAACCCAGAATTAGGAGTGATATGAAGTAAAATAACAGACTAAAACAAAATCGAAACGCCAGCGCACCCCTTGTTACGTAACTATGTGCAATTCCCTGTCTTGCTAACTTACGATACGACGTGCAATATTTTTTGGCAGTGTTGTAGCGCGGTGAAATATAAACGCTGCACAGCGCACTTCAGCTGTAAATGAAAATTCACGCACTGATGATTCATCATCTCTTCGAGTAGTTTCCGCAAGGTGGCACCACAATCAATTTCATGACGTCGTCCGGCCCCATTTCATGAGCCGCGCGCGATCTTGCTTACTCGCAAATTTTACCGACTCATTCGTTTGCCGGCCTTCCTGTTTTTTTTTTTTTTTAACACGCGGCCAGGATTCGGGCCGTCACCAGCCGCGCGATTTACGGTGGATGCGGCCGCTGTATCTCTCTGCTCCAGCAAGAATTAAATTAATGTATTGTTGCGTCGCAAAAACTTCACCTGACGCAATTACAACGCATCTGTTTATCACGGTAATGCCGCGCTTCCTCCCTGGAGGGCAGCACATGCTTGTAAATTCTGAGCTACTTTCCGGCAAACAACTTCGTCACTTCCCTCGTGAAGTGAGGTGTTATAGATAATTGTCATCATCACATGCTCCGTAATAAACAACGTGCTGCAAACTGTGGGTCGCGATTCGGTGGTGGCTCGGAGTAGGTATTTAGTAGCTAGCAGTCTGATTACAGAAAACTTTTCCCAGGAGAGGGTGGTATGAAACAGTAGAGAAAATTCCGTTAATAAGCTATGATAATGTTTTCCGTTTTTATTTGTATACATAGCCTACAGTAAAATTTGTGCAAGGTAGTACGTGAATAAGGCAGAAATTTGTCCAATGTGAACACGTTTTATTTATAGTCCCGGCGGATAGAATAGACATTATAGCAGTGATCGCCAAAAGCTGTGTCGCGACACATGCCCCTGCCTCTACTCAAGCGTAACGATGACATGAAACACCCTCTCTCTTCCTACCCCCTTCACTTCGTTAGAAGTAAGCAGACAGATATCAGCAGCGGACTTACTGTGCACTTGTAATAGGACTACTGTAAGTGTGTCGATACTGTGTTTCGAAATGTTTTTTTTTTTTTTTTTTTTCAAATATTTCGGTACAAAAGATGAAAAAATACAGTGATATCCTAGACATAGTAATTACAGAATTTAAAGATATACGATTTGGGGATTTCAAACACATGGAAATTGATTTTTCCCTCTTTGCAAACCCTTTCACAATAGACTTACTGAATGTAAGACCCGATTTACAACTAGAAGTTGCTGGTCTTCAAAATGATACTTTTATACAGAGTAAGTGTAAGGATTTAGTTGGTTTTGATATTTTTAAAAATATCGATCTGGCAAACTTCCCGTGTCTCAGAAAAGTCGCTATGAGAACTGAAGCTTGGTTCCACATACATATGTGGACAATTATTTTCTAAAATGAACACTATAAAGTCATGTAAAAGATCTCGCTTAACAGATGGGAGTCTTCATGCACAAATTACGGTGGTGGCTCATGATGAAACTTCTGATTTCAAACGTCTGCTGGTGTAGAGTACGTGTTTTCTGTCATGGCGAATATATTTTGTTTTGATAATTATATAGTAATGATGAACAGGAGGAAAAAAGTTAACATGGATTACATGTATGTAACTAGTAAGTAGAAGATTATTTGTTTTTGTTTTCCGGTCACAGTCCGTCTCTGCACTGCATTACCTGAAGCGATACCCATTCCACTCAACTCTCTGCGACAGTGGTGTACGGGTTGCATTTCTATTACGTCATCATTTCGTAGTGTTTGGCAACCACTGCATTATAGTGTTATAGTTGCGACGCTGTTATTCTAGGCGTAACTCCTCCTCTTTGGTTACGTTTTAGGAAGTCAAGTCTCTATAAAGTGTAGGTAGGTAGTATCGTTCGCCATTTTTGTTCTTTCGTTGCCGAGCTACCAGACGAGGGATCTATTTGCCACACCGTTAAATATTATCATGTCGTAGCTCCTATGATAATAAATCAAACGCACTGTAATTCAGCAAATAATTGAGCGGCAAATAACGTCCTCGTGTGCTTTCTGCGAACGCCAATGAAAGCACCAAAATGGCGGGCGATTATATTTTAAATATTTATCCAGCCTTAGGAAATGCTTTACATCTTCATCAGCGAATCACAAGACGCACACGTTTAAATGTAGCCGACCTGCAACGTGATTGGCTGCCGGAAATTAGAGCGACGGGACTATATTTATTTTGAATAATGCAGAAACTGCCTAACGAGGAAATGGAAGGCAGTTTTTCAGGAATTTATCAAAAGCCACTTCTGCAATGCGGAAAAAATGTCTGATTATTAATGCCATTCAGTGAGTCATATTATTCGCAAAGCAACAGGCCATTCGGTAGGCTATCTCGTGAAACCTACCTGCGCGTCAGGGGAAGAAGAAAGTGGACTGAAAAACTCGCTGGCCTTCTAACTAGCAAGCTCACTTATCCGCACCAGGTTCTTACTATATGCTACGACGCACGTTAGCATCTGGTTTCACGAGATAACGAATGACCTATAACTTCATACCGCGCCAAATATTGAACAAGGTAGAGAATTATTGTATCGAAAGAAGGGCAGTTATTGCCATGGTTTTTTTCTTACAAAATTGTGAGAGAATTAGAAAACGGGTAGTAGGCTGGAAAAACTATTTTGCGCAACTACTAAATGTACATAGGCCAGATAGAAATAATCAGGACGAAATTGAAATACAAACTGCTGAGCCATTTATACCCGAACCCACGCTTTCAGAAGTCGAAATTGCGATGGAAAATCTGAAAAAGTACAAGTCTCCAGGTATCGATCAAATTCCAGCAGAATTAATACAAGAGGGTGGAAGTGCATTATATAGCGAAATTTATAAACTTTTACTTCCTGTTTGGGAAAGGGAAATTGTACCAGAACAATGGAAGGAGTCCATAATTGTACCTATTTTTAAGAAGGGAGACAAAACCAACTGTGATAACTTTCGAGGAATATCACTTTCGTTGACGTCGTACAAAATTTTGTCCAATATTCTTTTGAGAAGATTAGCTCCGTATGTAGATGAAATTATTGGGGATCATCAGTGCTGTTTTAGGCGTAATAGATCGACTATTGATCAGATTTTTTGTATTCGACAGATAATTGAGAAAAAAATGGGAGTATAAGGGTACAGTACATCAGTTATTCATAGATTTCAAAAAGGCATATGACTCGGTTAAGAGGGAAGTATTATATGATATTCTTATTGAATTTGGTATTCCCAAGAAACTAGTTCGATTAATTAAAATGTGTCTCAGTGAAACATACAGCAGAATCCGTATAGGTCATCTGATGCTTTTCCAATTCACTGCGGGCTAAAGCAGGGAGATGCACCATCACCTTTACTTTTTAACTTCGCTCTAGAATATGCCATTAGGAAAGTTCAGGATAACAGGCAGGGTTTGGAATTGAACGGGTTACATCAGCTTCTTGTCTATGCGGATGACGTGAATATGTTAGGAGAAAATCCACAAACGATTAGGGAAAACACGGGAATTTTACTGGAAGCAAGTAAAGCGATCGGTTTGGAAGTAAATCCCAAAAAGACAAAGTATATGATTATGTCTCGTGACCAGAATATTGTACGAAATGGAAATATAAAAATTGGAGATTTATCCTTCGAAGGGGTGGAAAAATTCAAATATCTTGGAGCAACAGTAACAAATATAAATGACACTCGGGAGGAAATTAAACGCAGAATAAATATGGGAAATGCGTGTTATTATTCGGTTGAGAAGCTTTTATCATTTAGTCTGCTGTCAAAAAATTTGAAAGTTAGAATTTATAAAACAGTTATATTACCGGTTGTTCTGTATGGTTGTGAAACTTGGACTCTCACTCTGAGAGAGGAACATAGGTTAAGGGTGTTTGAGAATAAGGTGCTTAGCAAAATATTTGAGGCTAAGCGGGATGAAGTTACAGGAGAATGGAGAAAGTTACACAACGCAGAACTGCACGCATTGTATTCTTCACCTGACATAATTAGGAACATTAAATCCAGACGTTTGAGATGGGCAGGGCATGTAGCACGTATGGGCGGATCCAGAAATGCATTTAGAGTGTTAGTTGGGAGACCGGAGGGAAAAAGACCTCTGGGGAGGCCGAGACGTAGTTGGGAGGATAATATTAAAATGGATTTGAGGGAGGTGGGATATGATGATAGAGACTGGATTAATCTTGCACAGGATAGGGACCGATGGCGGGCTTATGTGAGGGCGGCAATGAACCTTCGGGTTCCTTAAAAGCCATTTGCAAGTAAGTAAGTACTATACTTCGTTCCATCATATCTGACAGGATATGTAAACACTGCCATCAGAGAAGGAGAAAAGTATAATTATTGATATTCAACCAATGGCCGAAGTCTCATTTCACGCTTGTCTTGAAGTTGGGCGATCTGAAGCGTTCTTCTTCCACCCAACTTCAAGGCAAAAATGGAATGAGACCTCTGCCGTTGGTTGAATAGCAATTATATTTCTCTCCTGTCAGACATTATGGAACGAAGTATAGAAATAAACCGCAAACTGCTAGTTAACTGTAGCCTACATAATTTACTATGCTGAGATTCAATGTGCTAACGGTTAAAGGAGGAGGAGTACGAGAGAGAGAGAGAGAGAGAGAGAGAGAGAAAGAGAGAGAGAGAAGAAAGAAGTGGATTAAAACCTTCCAATTCGTGGAAAAAAGTTATTACTAGACAAAACAAAAAACACCCGTCAGAATTTTTAACGAAACCAATCAGTCAGTATTTTCGCATTGATTACAGTGAACATCATAGTGAACTCCATTATGACACTGTTGCTGAACGAAGAAATTGAGTCGTCACTGAAGTAAAGGAAAACGATAAGCTGTCTGTACTGAAAATAATGACGCAGTTCAAGTATGCCATAAGCAAATTTACGATAAGCTTAAACAAAAATATAAAATAATGAACAAAGGCCGACTATGTAATAATGATTATTTTATTTTATAAGTTCTTAATATGTACAGATACGGAATTAAAATTTGGAGCAAGTCTTGATGAGAGCCCTCCTGTATGTAGGCCAAAATTAACACAACTCTCCACAAGTAGCTTGTATACAGGAACTCTTGTTTACTGCACATGCACAATGTATTGTAAGCGAAACAATAATGGAGCTCCAAATTTTATTTCCGTATATGTACAATTTATTTAATATTTTAGTAGTTTTCTAAAATGTGGAAACTTCTCCAATTCGGAAAAAGTTTTCGATCCCTTAAGATTCCGCTTTGAATAAGTTTGACTGTATTTGTTTTTATTTTTGCTTCCGAATTTCTCCACATGCGTTGGTGTCGTACCCGTTCCCGGTTTATTGTGGACCGGCCTTTACCTTGAAAAGTCGGTTACTATAGAGTACAGAATGAGCAATACACGAGGCTGTAAGCAAGGCAGCGGAAACCAAACAATGTGATCAGACAGGAAATTTACAAAAAAAAATGTAAAGGATTTTTTTTTTTTCCGAAAAATATATGGGAAAATTTTCCGTCACATGCCCAATTCATAACATATATTATTTTCGTTACAGAATTGTACATCACTGTCATGAGATTGTATGTCATATCATATGATACAGATTCGTAACGTTTCCAGGATTTCTACTTTTCCGTATCGCAAAACATTGTCCGAAATCAGATTATAACAAGTGACAGGGTATTCAAATAGGCCTATCCTTGTAATTGCGTGAAACATTTATGCTCTCGGTAGAGTTTTATTATGATATTTACATTTTTAATTAATTAGTTCTTACTTATAAAGATTATGAATATGATTGAGAGTGACATAAATTTAATGCAAATGATGTGTAGTAGGCTATTACTAAAATGTTTTCTTTCATTTCTTTATTTAATAGGTATACATTATCATACATATATTTAGGTATTTAAAATTTAGACTGTGTTTCATCTCAATGATACGTTGATAAGCAAGTGACTTCAGAATAATGTAACGTACCTCATTGCCGTTGGTAAGCAACTGACGTCAGTTGACATTTTGGTAACAATTTATTCATTTTATACTCGAGCATAAATGCTTAACTTTAAAAACTAAACGTGGCTTCGACAATCATATTTACAAATGGTACATGTTCACGAAACTCGAGTTCAAAGAAATGGTAAGTTGCTGCGTGGTACTGTGATCTACGTGTTAAATGTGTAAGTTTATACTCTATAGGTGAGTCACACGCAAAAAATAATTCTGTGGCCGGGAGGAAAAAAGTCTTAAGTAAAAATTTTATACTTTTCAGGATAGCAGTAGAAAGATTGAAATTTGTGTCAATTATTGAGTTTTTTTTAATTATGAGGTTTTTCCTGGATATTACTTGTTTATATTTCTTCTAAAATAGGTAATGTTGCTCATTTAACCATTTTCTTGATTATTTCCAAAAATAGCCGCACTTAAGCCCTAAGACTAGAAGTAGAAGGGACTATTTAAACATAAGACCTTTTTCATGTCAAAATAAATGAGAAACGTAAATTATTAGGAATGGGTCTTAAACAATTACAGGACTGTTTACCCTGGTGCTTAAAGTTTTAAAAGGGAAGTGCATCAGTATGTGATAAAATAGCTAAAACACAAGTTAGACCTTTTTAATAGGGAAGCATGGAAAGTAAACATGTGATGGTTTGTAAGGAATAAAGTATTAAATATTCTTAAGTCCTTTATTCTCTGTGTGCTCGATTCAAAAAGTACTTAAGACTTTTGGTAACGCTCAATAAATCCAGTCAGGAGTCTTATTTGACTTTAGCCGTTTTACCAGATTGTAGATAATTGTTTTCGCTTTCAGAATATATAAAAATGTCATTTTCACAAAAAATTGACTTAAGACCTTTTTCCTCCCGGCCACAGAATTCATCTGCGTATGCGCTATGTCTCGCACTATAGCCGCGTCGCTGTTATTTCCGGCGTGACTCCTCTTTGTTTACGTCTTAAAGCTGGCCGTGTTGTTGCACATTCTAGTGCTATAGGCCTATACCTGCTTGCCGCCGAGCAGGACAGTACATTAATTAACAGCTATTTACCAGTGGCGTAGCGTCAATGTAAGCTAAAAAGCTCAGCTTCCCCAGTTAATAACTCCATAATAAACTGCAGTTTATGAACAAAATTATTTATTAATTTCAATACAATTTATAAGTACGTCTTAAATGTTGTGATGCGGCAGTTCAGGATGATTTGTGATGCAGCAGTAAACATGAAGTCTGCACACACCAGCTTACAATCCCCTCCACAGACTCGTTTCTTTCACGCATTCTTCTGTGTAACGCACCCAGCAGACTTTCCATCCCCTTCTAACTAAACTACCCTGGTCGCAAGGCTCGCAAGAAGCTAGCTTTAGCATTGGAAAGAATTAGCTTCCGAGTTATCCCTTTCGCGAGTTGTGTTCAGTTGAAGTGTTAGTGTGCACTGTAGCTGATATAATAAATATTGACTGAAATAACAGTTCCTGACACTAATTTATGTAGTCAAAAATAATCTTCTGATAAAGATTTTAACGTTGATTTTTTTTACTTGATTATTTAACGACGCTGTATCAACTACGAGATTACTTAGCTTCGATGGGATTGGTGATAGCAAGATGGTATTTGGCGAGATGAGGCCCGAGGATTCGCCATAAATTACCTGGCATTTGCCTTACATTGGGGGAAACCTCGGAAGAAACCCAACCAGGTAATCAGCCCAAGCGGGAATCGAACCCGCGCCCGAACGCAACTCTGGATCGGCAGGCAAGCGCCTTAGCCGACAGAGCTACGCCGGTGGCTTTTAAAGTTGATTGATGTAATTTTACTAACACTGTATCTATTGACCGTTAATACTTGGGCTTTTCTAAATATGACAGGGAGTGAGCTAATGTTAAATTATACGTACTGTATGTGTCTATAGAGATATGTGTAAACCATCAAATTATATTTTACTATGTACCATTTGAGGAGATGCCTTATTGGTGTTACTTATGAGGTTCCAACCAATCTTCGGACTGCTGACTTGACATCGACTACTATTTATTTTAAGACGCAATACGTTTTCTCGTACATGAAAGACAACTTGAGTTAGCTTCCCCTGCTCAAAATTTCATGCTACGCCACTGCTGTTTACTAAATGTAGCTACATTGGAAGTGCATAACGTCATCAGGGGCCAATGACAAGACGCGCACGTTTAAATGTAGCCGAGCTGCAACGTGACTGGCTGCCGGAAATTAGAGCGACGCAGCTTTTCTATAGTAGAACAGGCCGGTTATCGTCTTACCACTCTTTAGAAATCACGTGTTAACTGCTGGAGCCCGCCTACAATATAAATGACAGCTCGGATTCCAGTTCATACTGCGACTCCGATTGGCGATTACTGACTGCAAACCCAGAGTATGGTGGGGGAAAGTCAACGGACACAGGAGTCTGCCATAATATTATTTTTTGTATGCGGTGCACGTGATCAAAAAGTATAGTTAAAGAACCAACCGAGAATTCGGGTCCTGCTCCTCATTGGCGAATAATACAGGCAGCAGTGTGCTTAACAACCAATGAGGGCGGTAGCGCCTCCATCACGCATTATTCAGCAACATATCTCAAGGTCCTCTATAGAGCAACAATTAATCTTCCTAAAAGAGAATGTGTTCAAGGAACTGAACAGAAGACTTCATGACAAAATAAATAGGTCATTTGTAAAACCACATGAGTCACAGAAAATAAGTTTCGAGAAAAATAGAAAAAACTACCTATAGTTAAAGGATTTTCTGTTAAATCTGTGAAATTTTTATAGGATGACCGTACATTAGCATGTCTGATTACAAAAGCATTGTATCTTAATTATCTGATTTCATATCACCTTAAAACATTTTTCAATTTCTTGGACTCATGTTCTTTTAACAAGTACCAATGGTAATAACTCCAGTATCCTGAAAAAATATGGAGTGCATTGTTTGTTGTACTGTGAAGTACATTATTATACAGTTTTCAATCAATTTATATTGTTATTTTTATTTCATATTGAAAATGATTCATATTCACAAATTAAATTCAAAATATCATACCCGAGTTATTCGCGAGTAATTAATTTTCATACCAGTGTGTCACATGTTTAATGGCAATGTATGAGTACAGACATATCTTTAGTTCACAATAAGAAAATAACATAAATTGCATATTATCTCTCCAAAAAAGACGGTGTTTCTTGCTTTGGGATCTCTCTTCGAGGACTTTTTCTCTTTATATCATGCACTTCTACAAGTCCTTGAAGGTACAGAGGTACACATCTTGTTCATTTTTGCTTTCAAATGACGTAGTTTTATTTAAAATGTCTATTCTATCTGGTAGAGGTACTTTCATAGAAAACTGTTGATTGTTTTTTCTTCTACAGAACTCTTGGAACTACACTCACTGTCCAACACCTTGGCAAAGAAGTGCATGGTAGCAAATGCGTCATGGCTACATCATGGCGTTAAGCGTTAAAGCCAGATAAGTCCGGGACTGATGTGGTTTTGAAAGAACTCAATATTTTAAGATTTTATAGAATGCTTAGTAATGATCGGACTCATGTTGTTTTGACTGGAAATGATGAGTCTACACATAGTGCTTCCTATAGTATCAATAACTCATTTTCGTAAAAATGTGGACTCATGTGGTTTTACAAATAACCGATTCAAATGTACTACCTCCTGAACAAAGAACCGGAACTGGAAATTGGAAATTATTGCAGACAGATATGCCAGAACTCTAAACATATAAAAATAACTAGGCCTGTTTTGTGACGAATATGGAACTGTGACGCATCACCCTTGTGTAACGAAAAACTCTGAACCAACTGTAATAAATCACTACGGTGATTAAAATTTTTGACGAGCCCTAGACTCGTGCAGTACAGCCTATCATAATTTCACAGACTTGTCAGGTGTCAAACTCCAGAGTCTTTTGATGAGAAAGAGTCTGACAACTGACTGAACTGCGTAACTTAAATATAGATAAAATTCTATTATCAGACTGCATTACAAACCGCTGGGGAGGAGGCATTAATGGGATCTAGTATCAGGGGTCTGAACCTTGAAGAGATAAGAAAGAAACTCTGACGTAGAAACTTCCCATGCTTCATTAAGGTAGAAGGGAATCACTCAACTGACCCTCGACATTGCTAAGTAACTTTATTCCAGAAGTAGAGAAACGAAGCAATGACAGTACGTACTCACAAGACATCCAACTCAAAGCGAATGTAATTTAATTCTCCTGTTCAGGTCTACCTCAACTACAGAGACTGTTTGAGAAGATTCCGTGGAGAGATGATACGGTGATAATGAGTCGAGAGTGGAGAGTGGCAAGGAGAACCGAAGCATCGGGAAAAGCGTATCCTATTCATCCACCGTAAGCCAGCACAAGATCTGTTAACGGACATCAAAATCCCTAATTAAGTATAAAAACTCAGAAGGATCCGTGAGATGTTAAAAGTACTCTCCACGATACAAATGTGCGATTATGTAGGCTACAAAACCTGCGGAAATTAAACAAGCGAACTAACCGCCTCACAGTGTGCAATAACGCAAATCTGGCTGGACAAAATTCATAACTTCTCTGCATTCCAATGGATTGTTATGAAACTTTGTACAGACCTTATAGATGGCACTTATTCTTTGTGTACAAACTCTGACCACGATTATGTAAAAGGAACTACCCCTTTATACGGAGTGGTTTTAGACAAAAAAAAAAGTAACTTCTCTCCTACGTAACAGATTTTTACGAAAAATTGTACGGAAGTTACAGGTAGGATATATTTTTTTGTGTACGAACTATATTTACGGTTCTAAAAGAGGAAGCACCCCTTTACAGATTTTATGAAACTTTGTACAGAAGTTACAGGTAGCATAAAAGTTACTTTTTGTGTACAAATTCTGATTACATCTGTATGCTATCTGTAGGCCTAGTAGTCGCACAAAGTTGCATAAAAATATATTATATAGGAGAGAAGTTGTTAATTTTGTCTAAATTCACCACTATAAAGAAGTAGTTCCTCTTATAAAACATAATCAGATTTTGTAGAGAAAAAAAATATTCCACCTGAAACTTCTGTATAAAGTTTCATAAAAATCTGTTAGATAGGAGAGAATTATTAATTTTGTTTAAATGCATCCCTAAAAGGAGTAGTTCCACTTATGGAACCGTAAATATAATTTGTGCACAAAAATTATATGCTACCTGTAACTTCCTTACAATGTTTCATAATTTTTTTTAGATATGAGAGAAGTTATTAATTCTGTCTAAATGCATTCGCTATAAAGAGGTAGTTTTTCATGTGCAAACGTAATCAGAGTTTGTACACAAGTCATATGTGCCACCTGTATGGCATGTACAAAGTTTCATAACAACGCGTTAGACTGCAGAGAAGTTATTAATGTTGTTCAGCTAATGATTTGCGTTCTGATTCACTGTGCGTTTGTTAAGATTAGATAACAATGTATCCAATGTATTTTTAAACTGATATTCCATATCATGTGAATGATTTTATAGGGCTAAAACACTCTCACAGTGATTAAAAACTTCCTTAGTCAATGGTTCTTTTCTAGTGTTAAGCCATACATGGAACAGTTACCGTACGCCCCACCACTTAAAAAAATTAATTACTGATAAATGCGCAAGAACGCGCAAACTTTAAAAGGAAGATTCAACAGTCTAAATGATGCTGTATTAAATGGTAAAAGAACTGTTGTAACCGGGCGTGACCGGCTATACTAAAACTCACATTATATTTAAAGAACTTTAAAAACATAAGTTTTTCAATTGTAATATTTAAACCTTACTGTAAGAAGGAAAATACTTTATAAACTTGTAATTGAAGTTATATTAGTAATAACGTACCTATATGAACAAATTCCATCTTTCACAATACAATAAATCACTAATAATAGGCTCTTTTACACCCACACAGTTTGCCTCTCTTTCTACGACTGAACCGGAGCTAGAAGTGTTGGGAAGAACTCAAAGTTTATACCCTTATAAATATAGTTTGCCGCTGATAAATCAGTAAAAGCTATTAGGCCTACTCTCAACATTCTTCAAATGTTAAAGAACACGAATTCATATTCATCTATGCGTAACTAAACAAGTCGAAATTTGATTTTTGTCCATCTAGATCGGGAAAATTGCACACTGTGCCCTGTAGTCAACAATGTACGTAGGTGACAGTGAGAATATGTTTATCTCTTGCATGGATTGGGCGGTATGGTAGTGTACAGTCTGTGACATACTGTAAACAATTAGACATATTCATAACGCGGGCTATTATATAATAAAAATATATAATAAAAGATTTTTGTGAAGAAAAGTCACCGGTAAATTAAAAGTATCTCATAGGCCACGCTATAAAACACGCCGCTGTTACTGGAAGTCTAAATCAACGATTTGTAAAACGAGAAAAAGTGTCAAAATTAGAAAATATTTATGATGAACTGAAGTCTAGCAAAAAAAACTTAAAACCATCTCGAAGTATGTTGACGTTCTTGATTACGACATAATGTCTGATTCGATTAACTACCGAAAATTATTTTACCGTAAAAAAAAAGGTCCCAACATTGCAAAGCGTTCTACCGAACCAAAAAAAAATCTAACCCAAAGATTTCTTCTTTTTATTTTAATTTGTAGCTATGAATTGGACAACAGTTGTATCCATATTGAAACAATACAAAGCCATCATTAAGTTAACAGCCCTAACAACTAGGCCTACAGATGAACAAAACTAACTGCCGCTCTCGCTCGCTGTGTTCGCTGGATTTGTCTTTCGAGTCTCGCTCGTCATTCTCGAAATAGCATTTGGTCGGCGTGGAAAGATTTCGTAACTTTGAATAACATACATCATTGAAATAAATAATATAAATGTTTAAATGAGACAAAAAGACAAAACAGAACAGTATCTTAGTTATCAAAATGTTCTGGTTCTATTATATGTATATTACCCATGGTTATATAAATAAAAAACAACAATTAATTATCAGATAAATTTGCATTTCTAAGAAACTGACATTAATATCTTTTTAGTTGATATTGCACACTTGATCTTAAACATATGAAAATAAAATTCCTAGCCTTTTAATAAGGGCCTAGTAATTAAATAATGACTGGGGAACGGATTATTATTATACACTGACTAGTAGAGATGTTTCAAATAGGCTACTTGATTGTTTATATATATAACAGTTGTCAAAATAGATAACAGTTTAGTCAGGTATAAACAACTGCTGACTTCGGGACTTCGGGAGATGATCAATATCGAGTCTCGGAAGACTCACAACCAGTCTTTACGTCAAGAACGCGACGTAACAACATTGTCGTGCTGATTTTAGGCTTTGCGGGCGCTGTTAATCTCGTTTTCTCGATCGTTGTTCATCTCTAAGAACAACCTTGCAGTCGGCCTGGGTAGCTTAGTCGGCATAGCGCTGGTCTTCTGTGCTCGAGGTTGCGGGTTCGATCCCGGCCCAGGTCGATGGCATTTAAGTGTGTTTAAATGCGACAGGCTCATGTCAGTAGATTTACTGGCATGTAAAAGAACTCCTGAGGAACAAAATTCCGGCACACCGGCGACGCTGATATAACCTCTGCAGTTGCGAGCGTCGCTAAATAAACCATATTTTAAACAACTTTGCTTGCGGATGAAATGATGAGAATCTTCTACGCTTTCTAAAATTGTTGAGCAGTAAAATGCAAACAGGATAACGCAAATTTTATCTTTACGCTAATCAACATTTGACAATACGCGGATTCGATATGAACAAAAAGTCCGTAACTGAGAAGTAAAGTATGTCCAGAAGAAATAAGTTAAAAACAGTGTCCATATTTGTTTTACAGAGGATCCGTTTTAAACAAGTTGGCCTAGCTTCATATGATATTCCCAATCCCTTAGCTAGTGATTTTATAACTCTGCCCGTTATAAGAGATGCCCGCTTTAAAGAGGTGCCTGTAAATAGAGTTTTCGCTGTACTGTGGTGTATGGGAAAGTCCAAACATTGTATAAAATTTTTTTACGAATGCCAGGAAACGTTTCAGTTATCTGTTGGAAGAATTGAAGCCGTTAATACAAAAGAAAGTCATAGGCCTATAAATGAGAAATTCCGTATAACAAACACAACGTCTTGTAGTAAAGCAGTAATGGAATGTAGTCTACATGAATGAATATTTGTTTCTTTTTTCCTTCTATTCATATAATAAACCTGAATAGTCCTTCAAGTAACAGTCACTGATATGTTTTCTATACTACAGTGCATTTTTCACGCATAGCCTACAAACAAATATTTGTTTTTTTTTCTTTTTTTACATTAATTTAACGTTCCTGAATTGTTCTTTACATAACAATTATCAGTCACTGATCTATCGGCTTCGTATATCAAAGCGCATTATTTAATGTAAAATACCGAAGATGTGTAAAGTTATTTATGAAGTTCTGAAGCAGAAGTACCGATACCTAAAGCAATTAAATTTTATGATTTTTACATATTCGACATTGAAGAACTCCCATTTAGTTTTTATGTTTGTCTTTTGTGCCGTCGCTTCCTGATTTGGCGGACTTCATTTTATTTCTTCCGTTTGTGAACTGTGGCCTTAACCCTAGATCATATATACCCCAGATAGGTCGGCCTTACAGGCTTTGACGTTAACAACTTTTGTTAGGTTTACTACGCTGCCATCTAGTTGTTACATAAGGAGTCACGTCATAATTCCCATTTGAATTGCTTTAGCGACTGTACTGCCATCTCGTGTTCGTTTACGGCGGACGGGTGGCGATCCTGGCGGTTGTTCTCTTCAAAGTGCAAACGATTTTAACATAGCGATGACCTATCTGTTACATATATGATCTAGGCCTTAACTTATGCGTTTTTTTAAATGTGTTTTAATAACTTATTAGTCCCAAGTCAAATTTTATTAATAGCAGTTTCATTTTTTTTATTGCGATGGTCAGCTGACTCAGTTTTCTGCAAATATTCTTTCGACTCTACAGAAAAATCATCATCTTTATGATATTTTATATCCATTCTGCCTTCCCAGCCATATATAACTTACGAAATATATTAAATTATTTGTAAATACTGAAAATATACTAAATTTGGCACATATTATTTAAAATAAAACAATAACAATAATTTTGACCACACTCATCCCATTCACCAAACACATGTGTAGTATCCAAGCGCACTCACACGATGAAGTTGTGCAACAAAAATTGTGTACAAGATTCAACTTTATAAATTGCATATGCAACTTTAAAATTGCACAAAATGAGAGTGGCATATGCAAGGATTTGTTCACATTGTGAAAATACACTTTTCTTCTTCAATTCAACATTGCAAGGTTTCAGTTGCTCCAACCACGAGAAATTCTTTGCGGAATGAAACGGGGTAATGCTGTAAATAAATGTTGATTTCATAAGGTGTCATAAGGTCACACACGTGGGTACTCGTATCTCTATTGGCTCGCTCTCACAGCACAAAAAATACCATTGTTACACACATACTTATACTACCCTAGTTACAAAATTGGATCACTGTTAATCTCCTGGTCTTTTAATCCCTCCATATAGGAAATAACATACGCACGGTTTTTAAACTGACGTCAAAACGATAATATTATCTATCTACTTCGCTCCAATAGATGACGCAATAGTAAGCACATTCCTTTCACGGTTGATCTCCTGGTTGGAGAACAGTACCTTTATGGTGATAGCGAATCAACAATGAATAGAATGTGACAAGCAAAAAAAAAAAAAAAAGAAGAAGAAGCGTCAGGAAAAACATGTCGCATTTGTCTGGTGCCACGTCACACACTGGTCCTTTATAAATCACATAAACTGTTTCATAAGAATCTGTGAGATTAGGATTGGTAGTAATAAAACAACGAAGAGAGAATGATAAATAATTACGAAGAGTAGGGAAATGAACATGTCCCACTTGTTCACACATACTCTGCTGCACGACAACAAACCACGATCTGTCATAAATATACAGGAACTACCTGAAACAGAATCTGTGATTTGATGTGTTAATGACTCGTCAACATTGGCACTGTTTTGGTTGTTTAATCCCAATAACAATTCAAAATAGAACACACTTAATCTTTTACGAGAAAAAGCACAAATTGTGTCACTGTACCACTACCGATTAAGAGTTGTTTAAATATCACAAAGTACGTTAACAATATTGGCCCACGTGATCATGTTGAGAGACGTAAGCCGGCCAGATGAAGTCCAGCTGAAAAAGGAGACACGCCAGTAGTATCCTAGCAACGAGTGACAAAAGAAAGTCGACGGGAGTTTAGTTGTAATGAGGACGCGAGAGGACCAAGGGCACAGCGGATCGATCCCGCAAGCTGGCGACCTCGTCGCACCATCGCAACCCTACAAATCCTGTTGTTTCAGCATCCGACAGAGAAATGTTGAAGTGTACGGACACTATCATTCCAATAAGACATTATTATTATTATTATTATTATTATTATTATTATTATTATTATTATTATTATTATTATTATTATTTTCAACTGAAATTGCTCTACTTTTAAATCACAATATCCAGTCGACACAATTGAAATAATTATTGTGTCTATATTGACACAATATAGGAATACTTTTTCATTAGGCCTATAAGTTTCACATGTTCCACAACAATCCAGTTCCTTTATTATGTTGCAAATATTATTACCGTTCATAGTTTATTTTGTTGAAAAATTAATCCAAATGTCACTCACCGAAGCTGCGTAGCATAAGGGGTCATGCCTTGGGCTAGCGTTACAGAATGCGCTCTGGTTTGAGAGAAGAAATGGGAGAAGAAATTATTTTCATGAAATTTCGGCCAATGCATGGGACCAATGCCCATCCACAACGTGATGATCGTTGACCTCTGCTGGGAAATGTGACTGTGAGGCCAGAAGTCTGCTGTCGTGCACCGAGTTATTTTGTTATTATTATTATTATTATTATTATTATTATTATTATTATTATTATTATTATTATTATTATTATTATTATTATTATTTTCAACTGAAATTACTCTATTTTTAAATCACAATATCCAGTCGATACAATTGAAATAATTATTTTGTCTATAATGATACAATAAAGGAATACTTTTTCATTAAGCCTATAAGTTTCACATGTTTCACAACAACCCAGTTCCTTTATTATGTTGAAAATATTATTAGCCTACCGTTCATAGTTTATTTTGTTGAAAAATTAATCGAAGCTGCGTAGCTGGTTGGGTTTTACCGAGGTTTTCCCCAACCATAAGGCAAATGCCGGGTAATCTTTTGGCGAATCCTCGGGCCTCACATCATCTCACTACAGCTCCCCAAAATATTGTAAAAAAATTGTAGAAAATTACAAAACTGTAAAACTGTAAAAATTGTAAAATATTGTAGAAATTGTAAAAATTTGTAAAAATTATTGTAATTGTAATATTGTAAAATTTTGACTTGTTCTACATCTTAAAGCTTCATTGCTCATGTAAGACCTATGGAATGTAATAAATGAAATGAAAAAAAAAATGAAGGGGTCATGCCTTGGGCTAGCGTTACAGAATGCGCTCTGGTTCGAGAGAAGAAATGGGAGAAGAAATTATTTTCATGAAATTTCGTCCAATGCATGGGATCAGTGCCCACCCACAACGTGATGATCGTTGACATCTGCTGGAAAATGTGGATGTGAGATCAGAAGTTTGCTGTCGTCCACTAAGTTATTTTGTTATTATTATTATTATTATTATTATTATTATTATTATTATTATTATTATTATTATTATTATTATTATTATTATTGAAATAGGTTCCGATACTTCTCACAATGACAGCATTAAATGCACGCCCAAATAAAAAATGAACTTCTATCTTCTACTTTAAAATCAAGACATTCGATTTCATACAAAAATTGAAAAGTTTACATACATACACACATACATACATACATACATACACACACACACACACACACACAGGGTGATTCAAAAGGAAAGAGTCATGCGTTGAGGGATAATAGTATGGGCGATTCTAGAGGAAATAACATTATACGAACATATATCATATTCTCAACAGTTTTCGAGAAATAGCTATTTGAAAATAACATGCATGAGTCTCTTTTTCTTCCTCTGCACAATAATTGCTCACATTGATACCAGACGCAACCAAAACGACACTAGGTTGTACTATTGCCTTTGTCATGTGTGCATTTGTTACCGAAATACTTAGAGGATGTTCCTTTGGCAAAACGACCTGGTATATACATTCAACAAGAAGGGGCTTCTGGACATTCCAGCCAGCCAGTGATCCAGTACCTCAATTAAATCTATCCTCGGCGTTGGATCGGGCGTGATGTTGTCATTTCTTGGCCACCGATAACACCCGACTTTACACCTTTAGATTAGATTATTATGGTTTGTGGGATTGACTAAAGAGCGAAGTTTACAAGCGCAAAGCGGATACAAGGGAGCAATTGCCTGTCTGGGTTTTAAATGCTTGTGATCGCATTAAGGAATGTACGAGCCAGACCAAATTAGCACAACTTTTTTGGCTTTAGGGATGCCAAAAACATATATTTCCGTGAAAACCTCGAAATCGATTTTTTTTATTTTACAATACCAAATTTTTCTAATAAAAAAGTAAAAATCCACAAATAAAACAAATCGTTAGAGAAATTAAACATCTAAAAAGTTCAGAAAAACTGCAGTCTTTCATATAAAAATTATGGAGCAGACTTCAGGACGGATTTAGCACCAAATCTTAATTTTTAAAAATCTTATGGTCGGTTTTTCCAAGTATTGTTAGAGAATTTAACGACTGTTAAACTCCAAGCAGTTTGTTAATTAATAAAATTGTATGTTTTCAACACCAGTTCGGTTTAACAGATTGTTAACAGTTTGTTAATTTTAAATGTAGGATTTCGGGCAGTTAACTCGTTTAACAGTTAGTTAAATATGGCCGATGTCTCCACAGCTGTTCGAACAGAAGTTGCGAAATTAATATTTTGTACCTCTCTTAGGGAATGTTTAGCATATGGCTGTTAATATAACATTTAAAAAATAATTTGGACTGTTTAAATACATCAGTGTTATTTTATTTCTTTCGTATTTCGTACCCATAATAGCAATGAGGAAATATAACCTTACTTTGTAATTATTATTCAGCACGTCACCTACAACTTTCATTTGTCAACTGTCTGTTTATGGAGCGTGGCCAACTATAATAGGTTGTCATTTTATGCAAGTTTCATGACTCACTCTATAATATAGAATTTAAAGATTAATTTTAGCCAATCAAAAATTGTCTTACATATGTAGAATCATTACCAACTGCTGTTGAGTAGTTAAAATAGTGCTAACAGACGTTATAGTTAAGTGGTTATCTTAAATTTTATTTTATTTTATTGGGTTATTTTACGACGCTGTATCAACATCTAGGTTATTTAGCGTCTGAATGAAATGAAGGTGATAATGCCGGTGAAATGAGTCCGGGGTCCAGCACCGAAAGTTACCCAGCATTTGCTCGTATTGGGTTGAGGGAAAACCCCTCAACCAGGTAACTTGTCCCGACCGGGATTCGAACCCGGGCCACCTGGTTTCGCAGTCAGACGCGCTGACCGTTACTCCACAGATGTGGACGTTATCTTAAACAAAATTATGTTGAACAAATGGAAAATACATTAACAAAGCGTTAAAAATAAACAGACTGTTAATTTAACATTCTTTAAGCAAAATTAAACATTATTTGGACAAACTGGCCACTAGACTATAACATGCCTGAACCTGTTTTCATTCAAAGTCACTATTGCTTTTATGCTTTAGCAACAATATGATTTCCCTTGAAGGGCTGAGTTCGGACATGGGTTCAATTCCCGATTAGTTGATTGCCTGGTTGGATTTTTTTAAGGTTTTTCCAACTGTAAGGTAAAAGTCACATAGTCACATAGCGAATTACCGGGCTCATCACGTTATCTCCAACTCCAACGATGCTAAATAACCTAGTAGTTGATATTGCGTCGTTAAATAAAGGATTAAGAATTACTCCTTGTCTCGAAACAAGCACTGTTAATATCTATTCAGTCCACACCTGTGGAGTAACTGTCAGCGCGTCTGGCCGCGAAACCAGGTGGCCCGGGTTCGAATCCCGGTCGGGGCAAGTTACCTGGTTGAGGTTTTTCCGGGGTTTTCCCTCAACCCAATATGAGCAAATGCTGGGTAACTTTCGGTGCTGGACCCCGGACTCATTCCACCGGCATTATCACATCCATTTCATTCAGACGCTAAATAACCTGAGATGTTGATACAGCGTCGTAAAATAACCCAATAAAATAAAAAAATATTTATCTATTCATAGAACTCTTCATCTGTTGAAAACAATCAATTGTCTCTTGAATTAGTTGGCAGCACGTTGACAGAGCATTTCAATGTTCTATTAATTATACTACTTTTGAGTTAATAATGGGACTAAGATGACCTCACAAGTAAAAATCAAGTGAATCCAGGTCCGGGGAACGTTCACGTTAGACAATGCACCCTCCACGACCAGTTCATTTATTCTGTTATTCAAAAAATTCTAAAAACTCGACTGGAATGGGACGGAGCATCATCATGCATAAAACTACATGCGATGAATTACATCAAGTGGTACTTCATCCAGCAACTCGATCAAATTGTCTCTTAAAAATTAGTAGGATTCTCCTATCAATTTCCCAATCAAAACAACATCCCAATTAAATTACTGCCAATTATCTTTGCCCATACATTAATACTCCATTCAATCCACTTGATTTTTTTGTGGGATAATCTTAAATTCATTATTTACTCAATTGAAATTGTGAACGTTGAAATGTTCCGGCAATATGTTAAAAAATATTGCCAATTCTACAGACATCTAAATTTTCGAATGGGTGAGGTCTATCTACGATGAAACTTTGCAGGACTTGTAGCCAGGCATAAGAAGTTTATTTGAATATCTTTGATGATAATTGCTGCTGAAACACGAAAAAACTATAACTTGGAATCAAAGTGAATTTTGGTACAATTTTTTTAATATTTTACGGTCTTGAATTATTAGTCCGTGAATGGTATTCCGCATGTCACGAAAATACTTGTGCAAGTACGACCACGTGTTAATTTTTAATCTGAGCTTCCGACACTTGTTTCTACGTTCACGACGTCATAGATTTGTTTGCCGAGCCTAACCAGAGGCAGACGATTTTACTGACTTCATAATTTGTGGTACTTTCGAATGCCTGAGTTTCACACTTAACACTTCAATGTTTTTTAATTATTGTAGCTTTTATATAGCTTGTATTATTTTGTTAATTGAACAAGAAAATATTGAACAATTTTGAGAAGGTTTCATTAAGAAAATTGCTGGAATTGCTGGCCAATTTATTTATTATAATCATCATAACGATACTGCTTTCCAACTAAAATTCTATGGAGAAATAAGTTTCAAGAATAAAGTTTTAACGCTCTGTTGTAATATTTATTTCATCTTCAATAAATATTTTAAAAAATTAAAGAAAGTCTGGTTGTAATAATAAAATGGATGGTATTTATTTCTTTTTATAATGCATAACTGCATTCATTTGTTGCTAAAACAAAAGAACAATACCCGATGTCAACAACAGACATGGCCTATGTCATCTATCTGTGCCGTGAGGATTAAACTCGCTCCGTGAATATAACTTCTCATTCAGAATTGAACACCGGGCACAATAATACACCTCGACATTTCCCCCGTTAAAGTAAGTACAGTGCATATCCCTTTCAGTTCTTCAGTAAAAAATCTTCGCATTCACATGGATAATAATCTCAACTGGGACATGCAAATCACAGAAACCTGCAGAAAAGTATATTCTATTATCCATGTGCTAAAAAGGATAAATGTTCATCTCCCCTCTTACTTAAAAAAGTCCCTTGTGCAGACACTTGTATTTCCCCATTTCGACTATGCGGACATTTTACTGACTGATCTCTCCAGCGACAACAACATGAAACTTCAACGTGCTCATAATTTGTGTGTACGTTTTGTAAGCAATGTTCGTAAATCATATTACCCCATCCCTGGAAGCAATAGGTTGGCTTAAACTAGATAAGAAAAGAAATTTACATTCACTTCTCTTTCTCTTCGAAATCTTGAACTCTTCTATTCCTTCGTGCCTGTCGTCTCGCTTCACTTACCTTTCTTCCCACCATAATCTGAACACACGCTCTCGTCATGAAACAACACTAACAATACCATCCCATCGCACCTCCTCATACGCATCTTCTTTCACAATAGCTCTGCCAAGACTCTGGAATTCGCTACCTGCTAGCATCAGGGACTGTCGAAATAAAATTGAATTCAAACGAAAACTTACTAGGCACTTGGTCAGTAATTGATTTCTTGTAAATAGTTTCTTTAATCTATCACAAAATATTTCAATATTCAGTCATTTCATCACTATACAATTTTGTTATTCTAGATTTAATTTGTAATTCAGTAAATATAAAATATTCCTTGTTTCTCTATGATAAATTATTTATGTAGCTTTAATTATTCAGGTAATCTTTTCGTACTTTGATTTTATTGTAATTGTAAATTTAATACTAATTGTAATGTTATTTGTAATTGTAATTATAAATTTAATACTAATTCTAATTTTATTGTTCATATTGTAGTTGGAATCTCCTGGTAGAGGGGCAGAGAAGGCCTGACGGCCTTATCTCTACCAGGTTAAATAAATAAATACTAATACTCATACTAATACTAATAATAATTTCAACTACAGGCATCATGACAAACTCAACTTTCGGCACTAAAATATAATCCAAATAAGAATGAACTTCCGCTTTCTGGATTACACATAAAACTCTATCTCGGTTACATCAAAATTAAAAAATCTGAATTAATGTATAAATTATAACTTATTGTTAAAGTAGATGTAACTTAATATGTAATATTTTTCACAAATTAGCCTTCATGAAACAGTTATATATAGTCATTATTCCTTAACATACTTTAACGTTATAGTGGCAAATTGAAGCTCTGACTGAATTATACATGTTGAGTATTCGGACCCGACATGAAGCTCTGAAAAATACATACTTAATATATGGAAAGGGATCATAGCAAATAACAAAAGAATTTTAAGTAGATTTAATAGAGAAAAGGAAAAGTTAAAGTTATTGGTCAGAAATATAAGGGTTCACTATTTTTATTTTTTTATTATGTGTTCATGGGAAATTATATAAATTTATTAGAGAAATAAATGGTATTAGATTAGTAAGCAAAGAATTAACAGTACTATACTGAATTGTATTAAGTACTAGCCGTACCCGTGCGCTCCGCTGCACCCGTTAGAAATAAATATAAAGTAATTACATAATTAAAATAGGACGTTTGATCCAGGGAACATTCGTGTTTGATAGAAGGATAAATCGTTTAATATGTTACTTAATTTAAATTGCATCCAAATAATTAAAATGTGATCATTTTGGTCCAGAAACACTCATTTGGTGCAATGACAATTCCTTTAACCTGTTTGTTAATTTTTATTACATGCAACCATAGTTTAATGAAGATTGACATCATTTAGATTTAATGTGTATATTTTATTTTACTTGTTATAGGTTTCCATTGAATTATGGTAATAACTTAATTTTAACCTTTGTTTTCTAAGTATTCAGTAAATGGCGCTTGGCCCACTATGGTTGTGAACCCTTCAAATAACTTAAATTATATTATATAATAATACATATTATATTATATTATATTATATTATATTATATTATATTATATTATATTATATTATATTATATTGTATTGTATTGTGTTGTATTGTATTGTATTGTATTGTATTGTATTGTATTGTATTGTATTGTATTGTATTGTATTGTATTGTATTGTATTGTATTGTATTGTATTGTATTGTATTGTATTGTATTATATTATATTATATTATATTATATTATATTATATTATATTATATTATATTATATTATATATCAGAAGTTACTGTAATAACATTATAGCATTATGTCCATCTAGAGAAACTACACTTTCCAATGGTGAAATAATAATTAATTATATAAATCGGTTAATTTGGATTCCGATATTACTTCATACAAACACAGAAACACTCTCTGTAGGCTGTTTCATAGCTTTCGATTGTTGAAGTCCAAGGCCCCTTATAGACGAAGTCATTTGTTTTTTAATTCATTACACGGCCTTAGATGACAGTTATTTTAATTTTAAAACTCATTTATCTCATTAAATATCAGCCCTATCAAAATTTTTCAAGGAATAAAACTTATCGGAAATTATTTTTAAAGAAACGTTTGTTATGTAACATTTTTCACAAAAATCAATAATAAGCGAGATATTTCGGTTTATTTAATTTATGCCCCCTTATAACCCCCCTTTTAAATAATGTATTTTGAATGCCATATAGCCTAAAATCTAAGTTACAACGAACTTAATTTATATTCCAATTTTCATCGAAATCCGTTCAGCCATTATCGCGTGAAAAGGTAACAAACATACAGATAGACAGACAGACATACAAACAAAAATGTCAAAAAAGCGATTTTCGGTTTCAGGGTGGTCAATTATATATGTTAGGACCAATTATTTTTAGAAAATCGAAAATTACCAGAAAAATTTCGGCTACAGATTTATTATTAGTATAGATTACACATAACTACTGTAGAGTTGTAAAGAAAACCACTGCCTTCTATGTATGCTACAATCCTACAATGCATGTAAAATTCATATGCAAAACGCAGTGTTAATTTAACGTATATTATACAAAAAAATCACTGCATTTGAAATGTACTGAACGTTATTTAAACAATTCAAACTTCACTTTAAAAAAGAAACAAAAATTATTCCGATTGAACACGAAATATTACAAGTACTTGAATTATTTTTACTTCTTCACATTGAAGTTGATGGTGAAGTTTGTACGTTGGCCAGACTGCTAACCTTCTGTCAGCTGTTCATAGTGTAATGTACGAACTGTATATTAAGATTTTTTAAAAATAGTATTTTCAAAATATAATAATAATAATAATAATAATAATAATAATAATAATAATAATAATAATAATAATAATAATAATAATAATAATTTATTTTAGCTGGCAGAGTTAAGGCCTTCTCTTCCACTCAACCAGCAAAAAGTACAGGTACATATGTATGAACTTACGAAGAATTCAATTCAACAATTTGATTTAGATAAGAGTTATATGTATACAAGAGTTATTTACGAATTAAACAACAAAATACTATGAACTATTAATTAAACAATGAAATACAAACTATGTAGCAGAATTAAGCTAAAATACATAGAATGTTAATATATTTCAAATAATGTTAGATAATAGAAAGAGATTATTATGAGACAATTTTGAAAATACAGCACTATCAGGATGCATGTCTAAAGGAAGGAGTAACAATGTAGACAGTGATAGTAAATATACTATCGTGAAAAAAATACTGTACTATACACGTTTGTGAAGTGCATTACAAAATCTCGGAAATTAGAAAACTCGCTCTGCTCGTTTTTCAAACTTTTCCTCGATTTTGTAAAAAGACTTCCCAACCCTGTATCGTAATATACTATTAATGGCCGACTGTGTTGTGAATTTTAAAAACGAGTTTAGTGTTGTATGTTTTTTAAAATGTTTACTTTGTCGTTCATTTTCTTGAAAGTTAAAAATTCACAACATATGTAAGGCCTACTATTTACTTAGAAACTAAGACAGCTAGAAGTATTAAATTTTTACAACTTCTGCATAGTAATTTATTACACTGATTGCTAGTTAGAGGTCATTTGGTTAAAAACTTTTTTGTACATGAATATTAATGTGATTATATTTTTCAAAACGTAGTCGGTTACAAAAGTCCCGCGCCGTGGCGTCGCGGTCTAAGGCATCCCGCCTAGGACTCGCGTTACGGAATGCGCGCTGGTTCGATTCCTCATGGGGGAAGAAATTTTCTCATGAAATTTCGACCAGTGTATGGGACCGGTGCCCACCCAGCATCGTGATGCACTTGGGGAGCTACAATAGGTAGCGAAATCCGGTTGCGAATACCAGCTATAACGGCTGGGGGGGGGGGATCATCGTGCTAACCACACGATACCTCCATTCTGGTTGGATGATCGTCCACCTCTGCTTCGGCATGTGGGCGTGAGACCAGCAGCCGGCTGGTCGGTCTAGGCCATTCACGGGCTGTAGCGCCACGGATTATTATTATTATTATTATTATTATTATTATTATTATTACTATTATTATTAGTTGGTTACAAAAAAGTAGAAACTTATTATTTTCACAAAGTAGGGCCTGCACTTTCTAAACAAGATCTCAGCAGAATAAACAATGAAATTTCCATACTTTCTAAGATAAAGGTACTTAAAGATGATTAATTTATAGTGGGGTTCACGAAAGACTAGTTCCTAAAAAGTCTTTTCGATGTTTCCAACTGTTATCAGGTATCACTAAACCAGGTAAAATCGCATTGCTATGTATTCAAACAATAATACTGTTTATTCATTAATTTATGATTGACTGATTGACTTATTGATTCATCTAATATTAAAATGTGTTTTATCTGGCAACATGAAATTCATTGGTCTGACTAAACAGTTTATGATTCATGAGACCTAATCTAAACATTTACTTTTTTAACCGCATGATATGATTAGTACGCTTCGAAAACCGAATTACCACTTCAAAAATGTTTATTTATTAATAAAAACCTTTATTATTTATTAATATTATTAATTATTAATTACGTTCAATATTTGAATAGAACTCGCTAGTAACTTCCATGAATTTACTAGCTCCTTCGAAGACAAACCATACTGCTAACATAACAGTTAGAAAGTAACTGCCAGTTGTCGTTGCCAGTACCGAAATTCGGAACAAAATTGGTAAAAGAAAATTCAACCTCACAACTATAAAATCACTTTCATCCACTAGCATATGTAAATAATACGAAGGAAACTGGTTAGGTTTCACCCTTAGGGTATAAAGTAAGAAGACCAGGACTACAACATTGGTAATATAGAGCTTCTGATTTCGCCTTAAGCTTTCCGTTACAGTACTATTTGTGTATGTCTTTAACCCTTAAATTGGCAATGTATCCTATAGGATGCAACAGGTTAATAGACTATCGGTCTTACTAATAAAAACTCTATATACAGACGTTTAACTGTCTTGTACTTATACAATGAGTAGCTCGTTTATAAGTCGTGTGTAAATTCCTTACTAATAATCACTACATACGTCGCGTATAACAGTTTAACTGTTACATAGCTACGTCATAGTCTCTTCATTACTTCGTTACGAAAGGTAACAGAATATCTGAGGTTCTCTATTGCATCCGGTAGAGCGCTCTAGTGTGGCGTGTTAAGTATCGATAGTACAACTGGCTCTAATCGATTACCATACTATATTTTGGTCAAAGAGTACAAGCTACAGTAATATTATTCTAATTATTCTGTGCTCTTTGGTTTGTTCTTCTTTGGTTACTAGGCAACCATCATCATAAAACGACAGTCGATACGAACAGCTGTTAGAGGGGCGGCCATTTTTTCTCTATATACAACGCTTAAACAAGGGGTTTCGTGTATATAACTACTGCAAAGCAATTCCCATTGTATAGGCACCGTGCAAGCTCCTCTGGTGGCGACTGTTGTTACTAACTGCGGAACAGTAGCGATAGAGTTGTGCTTGAAGCGTATGAATATACTTAACATCTCAGGTTAAATGATTAGAAATATGGATGATCCTAAAAAGCGGAAAGGTAATGCAAATTGCTGTGTTCTTGAGTGTAGTAATCCTTATAGGAACACACCAACCGATATTGTTTTTATTCATTCCCAAAACAGAAAAAACTGAATGGCAACGACGCTAATTGTGGATCCATGCAGTACGCAGACGAAAGTAAATAAGGCTACACTGCTTGTAATCATAGTATTATTATATACTAGGCCTGATATAAAAAATAGAATGTATATAGTATTATGTTTACAAATAACCATTAAGTTAACAACGACAGCAATTTATCATTTAAATTTCAAAAAGTACTTAATTACTGAGTTCTTTACATATATATATATATATATATATATATATATATTATGTATAATATTAGCAACAATAAATAATAATATACTTATTTTTAAATGTATTCATATCGATATTTAATTCTTGATTTCAAGTGCTGATGGTTCACCTTGGAAACCAACACCCGCATCAATAATTTGCGGTATTCATTTTATTGGGAACGAGATCAGAACACCCCGAAAACTAGCATACCGTTCCCAGTATTTTTATAAAAGATTACAAGAAAAAGACTGCCTCATCTCAACTAGCTCCGGAAAGGTACGAAAGAGACGCATAAAGAAGAAGAAAAGATGACAATTTAAGTTTTATGGAAGGCGAATGCTCAACAAGTGTTACTTCGAAAAATGAAGTAGTCATACAGGCAGAAGTAAATGAAACCATTCTTAGTGATTTTGTTTTTTCTTTCACAATTGAATTGTATGAATTGTCTACTCAAGTGTCTATTCCATTACATGCCGAACTGAAGTCACATAAGAAATGTTATTACAAGCGTTCAGGAACAGATGATAATATTATGTTTAATGAAATGCAAGGTTTCCGAAATTATTCTACAATAAAATATGAGCCATAACTACCAGACTTAATGGGAGTGACATTTGTGGTTTCGAATATATTGTTAAAATTGCTGCCAATTGAAACAATCATAAACGTAGAATCACAATAAGAAATATTTCCAATTCTTTCATTTAAAAATAGCTACCATAGATAGTCGAAACGCCCCAAGGTGTAGACCATACATATTATTTTTGCCATTTTTATTAGTGAATTTCACATCGAAAGCTTTCGAAAAATTCTGTCCAAGAGTAAGATTACTAAATAAAATCGTCTACTCATATTTTCCAATTAAAATGAAAACTGGATTGTCGTATTCTGCTATGAGGTCGATGTTCGGAGTTAATCGTATAATTATAATTATAATGTATTTTTACCGCCACTTTAATGTTCTTGACATCCACAATGCTTACTGTAATTTTGGGTTTTGGCCTAGCAGAGAAAGTATTCAGGAAACAATGCCTGCAATATTGAAAAATGTAGAGTGACAATTAATTGTTAAGAAGTGGAACAGCCACCCAATGTGGATCAGATGGTGGCCTTCAAATCTAAATGCTACCGAGGCAGATCGAGTGACACATTCATAACAACTGATTGCGGATTATTGACTTTATTAGAAGGTGGTGATGAAGTCAGGTTTTCCCGGAATAATAACAAACCTCTCCGATAAAGGGACCGTTGTTGTTACTCCACCGTATCTGCATGATGGTAAATTAACAACTGAAGAAGTCGAAACTACTTACAGCGTTGCCTGTGTTCGAATTCATGTTCAAAGGTGCATTCAATGAATTAAAATATACAGTATAACATTTTACACAGACTATCAATTGAACTGCTTCCGCATGTTGATCTTGTTGTTTATTCAACTGTCCAAAGAGAAGTCTGAACCTCATAAGTGATACCAACAAGGCACCACTTATGCGGCAACTAGGCCAGAATATCATGGGGTAGAGTGGCCAGTTCCTTTTCCCTTCCATTGCATATATCGCCGACTAGCTACAAATTACACTAGTCAGACTTCATATGCATACAAACAATATTGTTCTTCCTCTGACACATATCGTCAAGTGAGATGTACAGCCTGATAACAGATGTACATATCAGCCAGACCCTCAACTAGAGGTAGTATGTTGATGATATTGTTCATTATGTGTTGTGTTTTAGAGAATTTGCAGTCACCCATTATTCAGTAAGTGTAATTAAGACTACTTTTAGAATTAAATCACATTAAAATACGTATTTATAGAGACATTATACACGCAAATATTACACACGTCATGACATCAAATATAAGTATATCAGTGTTTTCGTAATATGACTGTTCACCCTCATTCAATGGTCTGAAATCTGATTTAAACGCCAAACAACACTGATATTTCAGGAACTTTGTAGTTACATTTTTACACTCCTCTAGCAGTACTGAACTTTCCACTGGGTCTATAAAATAATTAAATACTGGAGATTGCTGGGTTTGCAGTGAAAGATCTGCCCTTGGGCAGAACACAATGAATCAATGAACCCATTCTTATTAATATTACAACTTTTTATCGGCAGAAAACCGCATGTAATTTCTATATCACACATGACTAGTGAATGACTGCGAGCCTGTAGTTAATTAGGAATTGAGACACTGCGCGGCGCCACCAGTACGATTTTGAGACCCATGCACGGTGCCTATAGTTACAGACTGTTTATACGTCCATCGCTTCTGCATGGTTTATTAGTAAAGTTTTCTGTCTCAACTCTGCATAAATCTAGTATAAAAACTATACACGGTTTATTAGTAAGACTGTATGTATATATATATATATATATATATATATATATATATATATATATATATATATAATTTGAACTGGTGATTGAAATTACGGGAAAAGGCTGAACGGATTTTAAATGACCCCTCATTTTGAAGCTTGGAACCCAAAATTTTTCAGAAAAATAGCAGTTTTCAGTGAAATGTCAATTTTCCTACATCATTTTCCTATTTTCCAAAATTCATCTTTCGTCAGTTTTGAGAACTAATTGCATTTCAGAATAAAACAAAACACATACTACAATAAACAATAGGCTATTACAAGAAGGCCATGACCTGCAGGATTGCTGACATATTTACAGTTCAAATTCAATTGGTTATTAAAAACTTTAAGACTTACTAAAAATAATTTACAGGTCCGATTCTGTGGTGTGTAATTTTCTGAGTACAGCTGTGTATTGGATATTAAAATATACCAAACTTGAAGTGATTTGATGA
This sequence comes from Periplaneta americana, assembly GCF_040183065.1. NCBI lineage: Eukaryota > Metazoa > Arthropoda > Insecta > Blattodea > Blattidae > Periplaneta > Periplaneta americana. The sequence goes on from NC_091121.1 coordinate 44,933,256, forward strand.
CATTACCATTAGAAATGAAATATTATTATAGTTAATACCATGATGTGACTATTTTTCATTAATTATACATATTAATCCTACATTGATGATATGGAAGTGAAACGTTTTGGGGTTATATAAGTAGATGTAGAGAATATCTTAAATTAGATCTTCATTTCTATAATTTACTGAGTGGCGGCTATTATATAACTAGAAAACTTAAGTAAGATAATAATATTGCTATTAAAATCAAATATTATTACAATTATTAATCAAGTGGGGTTGGGTCTTTTTCATAGACTTAATGGCGGTGCGGTGTAGATATTTATATGCGCGATTGTCTTCAGTATTGGTTCGAGAAAGCGCAAAAATTACAGTTCCTAAGGAAAGACCAAAATGTAATAAAAATATTATATATATATATATATATATATATATATATATATATATATATATATATATAGTCCATTTTACTGATAAAATAAGAGGCCTACAAAATGTTGTAGTCTCCCGATCATTTCAGCAAGATCTCTTAGCAGGATAAAATGATTTTACCCTCTACATTTCAAGCTCTACATGCAGCAGCTATACCAAGATGCTATTTCTATTGTTCGAAAACATAGCAAACCTGACTTTTTTTTACCTTCACCTACAATCCACAATGACCTGAAATTGTTATTGCTTTACTCCCACTTGAAAAACCCACTGATTGTCCTGACAGTGTTACTTGCCTTTTCGCGTTGCAACTCAAAAACTGAAGGTGAATAGGTTTAAGAAAAAGTATTCAGCATAAAAAAAACATTCAGAGAGAGTATGTTTCATTATTGTGGAAGCAAATAACTTTCAAAATGTCTGGTATTCTTAATTAAAGATAAACCTGAAAAATTTTCATTTGAATGTCTAATGAACTTAGTTTGGAGCATTTGCTGCATAAGCCTCTAGTATGCTATAATTTTAATAGAACTATAGAAAGAGAAAGAGAGAAAAAAACTCATCCGGCCTTAATTAAGGATGACCACGAGGATCCGGAAATGAATAGCAAACAAATACAATTAATTAAATATGAATATTGTTATAAAATAAAGTGTAATAATTAAGCACCATTGATTATCAATTATAAAATAAAATCTTGGAAGACGACTACAAATTATACTGATATAAAAAGATTGTATTTAAAATTAGCATATCCTTAATTAAGGCTTTCTGAGTGGTACAAATGAAATTGTATAATCTGCAGGGAATCTTTGAGAATTTGCGAGATGGTTTTTTGAATTTCAAAAGATAATATTGATAATTGTTTTAAAAAATGATATGTAAATTTTGGTAAAGAACTCCGAGCACCAAAAAATAAACCTGTCACTGACCAATAAGAGAGGGATGTTATACTTGGCACTAAGATAGGGAATACAAGGTTCATAAATGGCCCTCTTTTCCTGATCAACCTGATGAGCTTGGTTTAGATCTCTCTCCATGCGTATAGTTGGATCTATGATAATAGCCTTTTGTTGTTGCCTATTTATTGCTATTATATCCGCTCTTCTGTGAGAGTCTTCTTTAGAAATACAGTGGACCTCTTCATGAACTTCCCAACCCTTGTTCCGAAGAAGACAGGCGATAGATCCACGGACTCTATTATGCCTGGTGTTACGCAATAACTCTCCTTTCCGACAAAAGCCCAACACGTGGCCAAGAGTTTCTGTCTTGTTGCAGCCTGGTTGACGGCAACGGGTCGTGCTGAAAGCTCTGCCAGGAACGGAGCGCACTGCAGTAAGATTGCAGCACATCTTGATTGCATTAATATATTCTGAAGACGACAAATTCCTTTTGGTGTTGAGCCATGAATTGGCTCTTGGATATTCTTCATAGATGACTACACCTTTCCCCTTATGAGGTAACTGACATCAGGAGTCAAACGATCTCTTTCGCAAATCATCATGTAGATGTATTCCAATTGTTCGAGGTGGTATGTTGGCTTCAGGAATTTTCAGGCGCTTGAGAGCATTTTTCTTCTCCTCTTCAAGATTCCTGACAAGAAGGAGATGATCATCACTGACTTGTGAGAGTCGTTTACAGATGTTAAAATGCTGAATATTAGCTTCCCATTCAGCCTTGGAAAATTCATTGGTAGGAAAATTAAAATTTCACGATACTATAATATTGCACAACATATAAAATATGGACATTGCGATAGTTGTTTTCTTTACAGTCCGACACGGTTTAATAAACTAGTGTGAGAAATGAAGTTTTGCAAATTTAAGGGTTAAGGGAAGTTTCGATCTGATCAATGATTTCTTTCTGTTTCTTTGTAAGAAGTCGAACTCTGGATGTCTCAAATACAAATGTAACTAACTCCACAGTCAACCAGTTGTAAGTTCCGAAAATCTATGATGGTGAAATAATTGTCATATTTTAATTAAGCTAATGTAAAACAGCTGTGAACTTTGTCCTTGAGTCGTGCCCGCGCGACGTCCAACTTCCTCATTAAGTCACTCGATCTCTCAACGCTCTCGCCAGCCTCCGCTTCTCTCACCCTTGTCCACCCTCAAACAATGAATGAGTGTTTCAGGTTACACATTGTTTGTGGTGACGAAATGACTGGTGCAATTATACATCACTTTACTTCCCATGGTTTTAAAAAGGAGAAATTTATAAATTTTGATGAAAATACACTCTGGGAAAGAAAAGTGACTCAATTCATGCATGTGAAGTGTCAGAAATGTTACTCTAAAATTAATGATGCGTGTAGTTTAAAAACGGGACAATTACTTTTTGAATTTTTTTTATCAGAGTGAAAAAGCTGTTATGAAACTGAATGGTTGTGAAACTATTCCTAATTTTTAGACTCGTTATGTGCTCATCCAGCGGCATTATGTACACTTTAGGACCATCAAAGAAGCGGCAATAACAAGCAGTAACAGAACTTTTAAAACGCCACAAAAAAAATGAAAAATATCAAACTATGTAACATCACGCACAAAGAATGACTCCAAGCAGAATTCCATGAAAGATGCTGTAATATTGAAAAAAAAAACCTGAGAGACCAAAAAATATAAAGGCCATTTTTAAACATTTTAAATACAAAACGACTTTAAATCTAGTTTCCAATATTAAAGTGAGACTGTGTTTTACGTATTACTATTGAACAAACGACGTTAAATGTTCTTCTTTCATTATTAGGTCAATTGGCCCGTTACGATCTAATGCGTCCACACCTGTGGAGTAACGGTCAGCGCGTCTGGCCGCGAAACCAGGTGGCCCGGGTTCGAATCCCGGTCGGGGCAAGTTATCTGGTTGAGGTTTTTTCCGGGGTTTTCCCTCAACCCAATACGAGCAAATGCTGGGTAACTTTCGGTGCTGGACCCCGGACTCATTTCACCGGCATTATCACCTTCATATCATTCAGACGCTAAATAACCTAGATGTTGATACAGCGTCGTAAAATAACCCAAGAAAATAAAAAAAAAGATCTCATGCCAGCGTTTCATCGGTCGATCCAAAGATCTTTTTCATCGTAGATAATAACTTAGCATTTGACAAGTTATTCTCTCGGAAACCATTTCAAGCACGTCATTTTCATTTATTTCTATAATTCTGAATTTTTTTTACAAAACTGGATCCATTTCAGTTCTGAAATATCAGTATTTTAATTTTATAAATTATTCCAGCCTGCAGTTCTTAAGATCTTTATGTCACTGAAAGTCATTCGGTGTGCTTTATATTTACATATGGTTAAAGTTGCATTAATGCACGAGAATTGATCTCATCAGTGATTTACAGGCTTTCATTCTACTATGTTTTGAACAAGCAGGAATTGAAAATATTATTAATAGCATTTACTGTATGATTAAAACTATTCAATTTTGCTGATTTACGTCCTTTTCCAATTCATAGCTCAAACCCTAGTCTAGATATTTAAAACACGAAACTTGTTGTAGATGTCGATTATAAAAGCGTATTTTAGTATTCGTATAAAAATGATTTGTTCTTATCAACCGAAAAGTATATCCCACATTCCTAAGAAAAGCCAAAAGCTGGAGTCCAATTTCAGGTAATACATCACCTACAAACGTAAATAGGTCTATATCTACTTTTGAATTTCTGTTGATACTGAATTTTTCATGTCTTGTTGATTTCCAACTTTGCATCATATGATCCATACATAATAAACAATAATGTACATACTCTTCAACCATGGAGATGATATATTGAATTCTACCGTCACAGATTCTTTGCTATACGCACTAAAATATAATTTTCACAATATCATTTGTAAATTGCAAAATACAAAAACATTCTTTGTATATTTATTTAAAGTAACATTCCACAACAGTATGTCGTTAGGTAGGGACTTAATAGTCACTAAAGATATGGAACTTGGCCTTCGATTAGTGCTAGAGACCGGGCTTCTTTTCATGAATTCGTTGGATCCATATCACTGACCGGAACTATACAATTTATATACAAAATATAATTTTCACAATATAATTTGTAAATTGCAAAATACAAATATATTCTTTGTAGCCTATAATTATTTAAAGTAACATTCCACAACAGTATGTCATTAGGTAGGGACTTAATAGTCACTAAAGATATGGAACTTGGACTTCGATTAGTGCTAGAGACCGGGCTTCTTTTCATGAATTCGTTGGATCCATATCACTGACCGGAATTATACAATTTACATACAAAAAATAATTTTCACAATATCATTTGTAAATTGCAAAATACAAAAATATTCTTTGTATATTTATTTAAAGTAACAATTCACAACAGTATGTCGTTAGGTAGGGACTTAATACTTACTAAAGATATGGAACTTGGCCTTCGATTGGTGTTAGAGACCGGGCTTCTTTTCATGAATGCGTTGGATCCATATCACTGACCGGAACTATACAATTTATATACAAAATATAATTTTCACAATATCATTTGCAAATTGAAAAATAAAAAAATATTCTTCGCATATTTATTTAAAGTAACTTTCCACAACAGTATGTCGTTAGGTAGGGACTTAATAGTCACTAAAGATATGGAACTTGGCCTTCGATTAGTGCTAGAGACCGGGCTTCTTTTCATGAATTCGTTGGATCCATATCACTGACCGGAACTATACAATTTATATACAAAATATAATTTTCACAATATCATTTGTAAATTGCAAAATACAAAAACATTCTTTGTATAATTATTTAAAGTAACATTCCACAACACTATGTCGTCAGGTAGGGACTTAATAGTCACTAAAGATATGGAACTTGGCCTTCGATTAGTGCTAGACACCGGGTTTCTTTTCATGAATTCGTTGGATCAATATCACTGACCGGAACTATGCAATTTATATACAAAATATAATTTTCACAATATCATTTGTAAATTGCAAAATACAAAAATATTCTCTGTATATTTATTTAAAGTAACAATTCACAACAGTATGTCGTTAGGTAGGGACTTAATACTTACTAAAGATATGGAACTTGGCCTTCGATTGGTGTTAGAGACCGGGCTTCTTTTCATGAATGCGTTGGATCCATATCACTGACCGGAACTATACAATTTATATACAAAATATAATTTTCACAATATCATTTGCAAATTGAAAAATACAAAAATATTCTTCGCATATTTATTTAAAGTAACTTTCCACAACAGTATGTCGTTAGGTAGGGACTTAATAGTCACTAAAGATATGGAACTTGGCCTTCGATTAGTGCTAGAGACCGAGCTTCTTTTCATGAATTCGTTGGATCCATATCACTGACCGGAACTATACACTTTATATACAAAATATAATTTTCACAATATCATTTGTAAATTGCAAAATACAAAAATATTCTTTGTATATTTATTTAAAGTAACATTCCACAACAGTATGTCGTTAGGTAGGGACTTAATAGTCACTAAAGCTATGGAACTTGGCCTTCGATTAGTGCTAGACACCGGGTTTCTTTTCATGAATTCGTTGGATCCATATCACTGACCGGAACTATACAATTTATATACAAAATATAATTTTCACAATATCATTTGTAAATTGCAAAATACAAAAATATTCTTTGTATATTTATTTAAAGTAACATTCCACAACAGTATGTCGTTAGGTAGGGACTTAATAGTCACTAAAGATATGGAACTTGGCCTTCGATTAGTGCTAGAGACCGGGCTTCTTTTCATGAATGCGTTGGATCCATATCACTGACCGGAACTATACAATTTATATACAAAATATAATTTTCACAACATCATTTGTAAATTGCAAAATACAAGAATATTCTTTGTATATTTATTTAAAGTAACAATCCACAACGGTATGTCGTTAGGTAGGGACTTAATAGTTACTAAAGATATGGAACTTGGCCTTCGATTAGTGCTAGAGACCGGGCTTCTTTTCATGAATGCGTTGGATCCATATCACTGACCGGAACTATACAATTTATATACAAAATATAATTTTCACAACATCATTTGTAAATTGCAAAATACAAGAATATTCTTTGTATATTTATTTAAAGTAACAATCCACAACGGTATGTCGTTAGGTAGGGACTTAATAGTTACTAAAGATATGGAACTTGGCCTTCGATTAGTGCTAGAGACCGGGCTTCTTTTCATGAATGCGTTGGATCCATATCACTGACCGGAACTATACAATGAGATGAAATATTACGTAAACTTCATTTCTGGTGTTTCGTAAATATTATCGTCGTGGTGCTGCGGTGTAGCTTAATTTAAGTACAAATGCTTGTATTATGTGCTTCTCAGTGGCCCAATTTATCTTTTGTTTTCTCATGTTCGAGAGTACACGCTGTCTTAAACTAGACGACACTGGAGGCTTCTGGAAACAATTCAATTACATTTGTATATAAGCAGCGAAGCGCGATGACACATCATTTCCAGTCTGTGCGCTATATGTACTGTTATAAAGATAGATTAATTTTTAAAAAGATCACTGGAACCTTGTACAACTGGAAATGACAAGGATAAAAATAGATTGTCTAGAATCTAAATTATTACTATACTGCTTAGACGATTCGTCAAGAGCTTAATTCATTAAAATAATATCTATATTAAATATTGTTGTAAATGTATGATTTTTTTCTTCCTTCTCTGTGATTCTTAGTAACGTGTACGCGAAAAATATGTTGCATATAATCTTATTCTCATATTTACATAAAAACGTTGCTAACAGCGTTTAAAATTTGTACACATACGTTCAAGGCTTAGATATAGACCACGTATAAAATAAGTTAAGTAAAAAAATATAGGTATAGATTAAAAATTATTGTAATTATTGACCCCCCCTTCAACAAATATTAAATAAATCTTTCATTGGTTAGTGACTACTCAAAAGCAAAAATATACGGTACGTTATTTGGCCTCTTGAAACAGAAAAGTCCTGTATTTCCTTCGGCGAAAAAATATCATGATTATGACCGACAAAATTGGAAATCGTAAGCTTCATAAAACATAGTTATTCATTCAAGAAAGATAAGTAATTTACATACTAGATCATTTTCAATTAAATTTCAGAAGTTCATAATTTTTGTTCGCGGTTATTCAGATATCGCGATTGCGAACTGTTATTCCATTGTTTTTTTTTCTTTTCCGATACTCTTTTACAAGTCCAATCTACAACAGTAGATATGAGGTACATTTCCTTACCTTCATGTCATGTAGCGTTTTGCGTTGATTCTTCTATCCTGAAGGCGATAGAGGCAAGCACGGACTCACCTGAAATCAGAACCGAAGATTAAAACAATTCTATAGACAATTCCTCTGAAGAAAATATATGACTTTGACACGAACTATACCACATAATCTACGTAATACAGAAAATAACGAATAATAGTTACCTGCGTTACAAGTATTAAAATAGCATTTTATTTTAGGAGTAGGAATGTTTGAGAAACGATTCATGCTTGAATAGTAGGCCTATCTGTTCCATCTTAGCGAAGTTTATATTGACAAAAAATTTTATGCCATTCTGAATTAGAGCATTCGACAGTATCTTCTTCCCTGGAACGCATAATAGCAATGCATGACCGGGAAACCTACAAGTTATTTTAGTCTGGACAGAGAGGTTAATCTTTTAGGGCCGTATTCATAGACATTCTTAGCGCGGGCTTCCGGTGGATGATCAGCGAACTAAAGTGTTTCGTATTCATAAACCAATGTTAGCGATATGATATGATATGAATCCCGTACAAGTAACCAGTCGATAGCCGTGGCTAGTTTAGCACGCTCGTAGCGCGGGCTAGCAAAATGTCTATGAATAGCACCCCCAGTTTTTTAATTTTTTTATTTTACTTGGTTATTTAACGACGCTGTATCAACTACGAGGTTATTTAGCGTCGATGGGATTGGTGATAGCGAGATGATATTTGGCGAGATGAGACCGAGGATTCGAATCTTTTAGTTATAAAATGCATTAATTATATAGCCGCCTCTGATTGAGATTCTGGCTGATATGTATATCTATTACAAGGCAGTACATCTCACTTGACGACATGTGTCAGAGGAAGTATGCAACTGAAGTCTGATTAGTGGAATATGTAGCTAATCGGCGATGTATGCATTGGAAGGGGAAAGGAACTGGCCCCTATCCCATTATCTCCTGGCCTACTTGCCTCATGAGTGATGCCTTATTGGTGTTACTTATGAGGTTCAAACCTGTCCTCGGACAGTTGACTGAACAACAACAACAACATTTACATAGCATTGTTTCTTATCAATGTTCAACTCGAATTTCGGAAACACTAAATGCCCACTTAGAACTACAGCAGACAGTTATTAGCAGGCTTCGAGACTTCGGACCCAATAGAGCAGTTCAGTGGGAAATCCGCATAACGGCGTACTGAGTATAGTGGTAAAGCGTACAGTGGGTGGGGGTACCGTAGAATGAATGCCAACAAATACGCAAAGGAAAACGCTCTGAATTTGAAGGTTCTGACGAATAATTTGATTTTCATACAAACTGTGTCTGAAACTATTACACGGTTAGAAAAGTCAGAGCAAGAGATGCCGGAAGCCCTCAAATTAATTTAGAAAATGTTGCAGAGAATTAATGACACATCAAGTACATTGGTTACTGAACGTGTAAAACAGAAGTGGAAATCAATTTTAAGTAAAAAATAACGGATATGGAACATTGTATAACATAAACAGCAAAATAGTGGACATAGGGTCACCCGAGAATAAAGGACTGTCTCTTAGAGACTGCAATGATGTTATGTTTTTTTCGTTTTGCTCCTATCACGTCATGCGAAGTAGAGCGCAGCTTTCTACAATACAAACTTTGGCAGATAACCGAAAAAGATTTAAGTTTGAGGCACGAGAATGTATCTTGTAGTAGGTACATTGCAATTCGGTACTGTAACTGCACTTCCTAAAGACGACCAATAGGATAAATGAAAAAATTAAAATTTCTGCATGCTTATTTCCACCATTAACACTGTGTATAATTCATCACAAATGCTTATAAAAGACAGGAGAATAAATGCTTACCACATTCTTTTGACATTATCATTGTGTAATGTATATTTACTTTCAGAATGTACATATGTGTGTTTCCCCATATTACCGTACTCTACTCTAAATAACAACCTTGTTACCTCAACACATCTCTATCTACCTGCAGCGAGTCGACAACCTATAGTGCATGCACAGTAAACTTATTGTATCGGGTCCAAAGTCTCGAAGCCTGGTTATTAGCAAGCCTAGGGAGTTCAGCAGTTTAAAGACAGGTTAATGATACACAAAGTATATATTGCTGGTTGTGTTTGTAAAGAAACTTCTTCCGCCTAGTCCCGAAAGACTGCCCATGTGACTTCATACTGGTGATCGGTTGTGTGATAGCTAGCATTGGAAAAGTACAGGCGAGTACAAGTCTACTGTACACAATTACTATGCCGAAAGTTTCACTGAGAAAAGAAGATAAATTAAAGAAACTTGTGGAAGTGTACGGAAGTAAGTACTTTTGTACAGGTAACATTAATATCAAATGTAACGTGTGCCATACTGTAATAAGGAGCGCGAGTTCCGAATACAAAGAACTCAGAGACATGAAGCTCATTTACAATTATTCATACATAACAATAAGGAAGCAAGCGCGCCTTCTGTTTCAAATTCTGATAGACACAATGATTTTTTCCTGGATTTGTGTGAAATGATGGTGAGCGCAAACATTTCTTTTAACAAGTTGGAAAACCCCCACTTCAAGAATTTAATAGAGAAGTATAGCCTATAGTTGAAATGTTAAACGTACTCGATGACGAAGACAGCGCTGTAATCAAAGAAGCCAAATGCCTCGTCCCGAACTAGCTATTAATAGATTTGAAGTTAATTGTAAATAAGTTTGAAGACCTTTCCAAAACCATTACCCTGCTACAATCAAGAAACATGAAAATAATTGAGGCCATCAGACTCGTTGAGGGATTGTCTACTGCAAACAATCAAAGTGAAAATGGAAAAATTGTGTCGATGCAACAAAAGTTTAAATACATTCTCAAGAAAAAACGTTGGATATTCCAGACTTTGTAAAATTCTAAATCAAATAAACCAATAAACAAAGTTTTGAACAGTATTGACAATGATTGTGATAGTGTTGCATGGTTTAAGTTTGCCCCCACCACATCATGTGACGTTGAAAGAACCTTTTCTCAGTTAAAAAATAGTTTGTCAGAAAATATAAGAAGCTTTTCATTTGATAATTTAAGAATGTATGTTGTAGTTCATTGCCACAAATTATATGATTAATGTTTGTAAACAAAAGATTGTGAGGAATAACTAATTCCTAACATATGAATGTGTAAGATTTGTTTTTGCAATTAATGTTATATTCTTGTACTATTTTGCAGTTCACTTTGTCAAACGTAACTTAATCCTTTTGTTATTACGCTAAAGTTTGGGCGAGGAGTTATTTTTGTCGTAGTCTGTACTATAACATCCGTGTACGTATCGAATGCTCACTGTGTGTAACGAGCGTCAGGGTTCAGTAAACCTCCCTTCATACTTAACCTGTAAGCATTGTTTACCTGCTGAAGTCCCGGGCTTTGGTTATTAGAGATAGCCATTAAGTGTTAATTTCCTAATATTGATTATTAAGTGCAACGATATGAATTCGTGGGAAAGGCTGAAATGATAACATTGATCCGGAGTGCTGCGTGTTTGGAAAAATACCAGCAACCGTTTATTTTTACTCAAAGATATTACAAAAAATGACACACTAACATTGTAAGTTAAGTTATAACCGAAATTTAATACAGTGCCAACAAAATTTTACATTACATTCGACAGCAAATAACAATATATTATATTAGTGTAATATATTACTAGCCAGCGATGTATGTATGAAGGGGAAAAGGAACTGGCAACCCTAACCCATTATCATAGCTTAGTTACCTCATGAATCATACCTTATTGGTGTCACTTATGAGATTCAAACCTGTCTTCGGACAGTTGACTAAAGAACAATTCATCGTCAACAATTTCTTTCAATCGACTAATTGTTGTTCAAATATTTAGCTTCAATAAAATCGAATGAAAGAGTATGCAGTAAGTAGGGTCTATGTGTGCATACACACCTTTTTATCAAAACGGAACTGTCCCCGATCACGAGAATTGCTCTTTCGGGGTACTTTCATGTAGCGTTAATATATGACATACTTACTTACTAGCTTTTAAGGAACTCGGAGGTTCATTGCCGCCCTCATATAAGCCCGCCATTGGTCCCTATCCCGAGCAACATTAATCCAGTCTCTACCATCATATCCCATCTCCTTCAAATCCATTTTAATATAATCTTCCCATCTACGTCTCGGCCTCCCCAAAGGTTTATTTCCCTCCGGCCTCCCAACTAACACTCTATATGCATTTCTGGATTCGCCCATACGTGCTACATATCCTGCCCATCTCAAAAGTCTGGATTTAATGTTCCTATTATGTCAGATGAAGAATATAATGCGTGCACTTCTGTGTTGGTTTATACAGGGACACCATTTTATTTTTACTTCGATTTTTATTGTACCTGAGTTTTTGGATGTACTTCACTCCCACCCCTTCTACTAAGGAAGTTCCAACTCCACACAGAACCAAGACCGCAGATAGTAAGCAGTACTGAGTATAGTACGTTCCAGAAATATGTTCGCGTTTTCCAGTGACGAAAGAGCTTTCAATATTGAATCATATTTTCGCATAGGTACTGTCCGTTTGCCTACGTCGCATCCCGATTTCCCCCACCTGCTTCTGCTCGCCCCTCTGTAATAGCTGGGCTGTCTTAGCTCTTTTCTGAAAACATTAATTTCTCTTAGGAATTGGACGTTTACGTAATATTATACAGCTGTTTAATTTAACTTTAAATAAAAGGGCCTCGTTAAGTAATTAACTGTCACGTGATTTCCTCCCTTTCTACAATCCTGCGGTATAACCACTTGGACGGACAGTAGATAGCATGTCTGAGTAATTTTATATTTTCGGGTCGGACAGAAATGAAGATTGAATTCACAGTACGTAGAGTAGGTACAGAATTATTTCAACATGAGTTACTAGTACGAAGGACGAAACTGGCAATTGGAATTAGATGCAATAGTCTATAGTGCGATAATATGCACAAAAGAACTGAAGCCTGTATCGAAATGAACGGCCACCATTTTCAAAATTGTGTTTAAATATTCATATTATGATTATTTTCCAATTTAACTTCTTTCTCTATATTGTACGCTAATGTGCTGTAGACAGTATAATATACACTGCATAATGAATACGTTCGCATGGATAACTCACTTCGTGAGTAAAAACACTTATTCTTAATACAGTACTGTACTTTGATTAAAGAAAAATCTAATGAAAATTATCAAACTCAAAATCGCGATATTTCCTAGTTTACGTAAATGGATGAACTACTTTTCTTCCTTCCTATACCTAGTAGAGTGATTTGTGTTTTACGCCAGTATCATCGAACTCCAGTCTTGGAGGGGGGAGCAAGCGGTGTTTCCGGTTCTCTAAAGGTATAGACAGGTTAATATTAAAAATGTTAGTAAAAATAAAATGATGTCCCTGTATATTATATATGTTATTACTAAATAAATAAATGAATAAAACATACATACATACATACATACATACATACATACATACATACATACATACATACATACATACATACATACATACATACATACATACAAACAGTCGCCCTCGGTAGTGTAGTTGGTATAGCGTTGGCCTTTTGTGCTCGAGGTTGCGGATTCGATCCCGGCCGAGGACGATGGCATTTAAGTGTGTTTAAATGCGATAGGCTAATGTAAGTAGATTTACTGGCAAGAAATCCTACGGGGCAAAATTCCGGCACACCGGCGACGCTGATATAAACTCTGCAGTTACGAGCGTCGTTAAATGAACCGTAATTTACAATTGTTTGCATATATATATATATATATATATATATATATATATATATATATATATATATAGTTGTACACACGAATGTGTATAATTATGTGCGGTATTGTAATATAAGAATTATTGAAAAAGTTTAGTTCAAGATGAAAATTGTATGTTTATAATACAGTATACATATTTTTTTTCAACATAGGCTTCACATTGAGGTATGTGAGCAGAAATATAAGTATGTTACGCAACATATACTAAAATTTTAAACATGATTGTTCAATATAAATTAACTTAGGTGGGTGAAGAAAGAATAATGCTGGAACTGATCAGGAGGAGACAAAGGAATTGGTTGGGTCACTGGCTGAGAAGAAACTGCCTACTGAAGGTTGCAATTGAAGGAATGGTGAACGGGAGAAGAGTTCGGGACAGAACATGATATCAGATGGTAGACGACATTAAGATACATGGATCATACGCGGAGACAAAGAGGAAGGCGGAAAATAGGAAAATGGGAAATACTGGAGAATGCTGGGCTTGCAGTGAAAGATCTGCCATTTGGCAGAACACTATTTGTATGTATGTATGTATGTATGTATGTATGTATGTATGTACGTAACAAGATTACATTTGTTTCCAGTTGGAGTACAAAAATAAAATGAAGCAAAAACACTTTATAAGAGACTATATGAGACTTCGATCAGTTTAAATGGATACAAAATGCATTGATATATGAATGAAATACTTTGGAAATCTTATGATGGTAACAAATCTAGTAGTTATTCTAACATTTCAACGATGATTGTTTGGAAAACATGCTATTTTAATAGAGTTTTTTTTTTTTAATTTCTGTAAGACTGAAATGAACAATTCTAAGGATGTTAGAATATAAAATTTACTATTCTATAATAACGCATCAACTTAAAACTTCAAGAATGACTGCTCAATGAAAATTATATTATTTAACGATATTACTTTCGTTTCCAATTAGGAAACAACAACAAAGGTAAGACAAATTTTACATGAGACTGCAGTGAAAGATTTTATATTGATGTTAATTAGAGTACAAAATCTAGCGTATTACGAAATATCATCCTAAAATTTCACGGATGTCTGCTGCAAATAAAATTACGTTGTTTAAAGAGGGACTTATTTATTTACACTTGGAAAATAATAATAAAACGAAGGAATATTTTATAACAGACTGTAACGAAAAGCTTTTATGTTATAACAGTACAAAAAATAGTATGGCATGAAAAAACTGTACTAAAATGTTCTGTTAACAAGCGAATGGAAAACAGGGTTGTATTTGTTTACATATTGAGGAAGACTAACAAAATCAAACAGGATTTAATAACAGGCTGGAATGAAAAGCTTAGATTGAGGTTCATGGGAACGAATATTATGCAACAAATATTTTCAAAGCTTTAAGGATAACTGCTGAATGGAATTTACATTATTTTTAAAAGCTAAATTTATACAGGGACAGCTGAATACAGACTGGAAGGTCCGGGGTTCGATCCCACGTGGTTACAGGATTTTTTCTCGTTGCCAAACTTTCAGAACGGCCACGAGGTTCACTCAGCCTCCTATAAAATTGAGTACCGGGTCTTTCCCGGGGGTAAAAGGCGGTCAGAGCGTGGTGCCGACCACACCACCTCATTCTAGTGCCGGGGTCATAGAAAGCATGGGGCTCTACCTCCATGCCCCCCAAATGTCTTCATGGCATGTTACGGGGATACCTTTACCTTTTTTGTCATTTATTTTTACTTTAATTTTTATTGTACCTGTGTTTTTGAATGTACTTCACTCCCACCCCTTCTACTAATGAAGTTCAACAGTCCTCCACACAGATCCAAGACCGCATATACAGTCATAGTAGCCTTACGGTCATAGTGAACAGTACGTTCCAAAAATATGTTCGCGTTTTCAAGTGACGAAAGAGCTTTCAATATTGCATCATTTTCCATTTGCCTACGTCGCATCCCGGTTACTCCCCCTGCTTCTATTCGCCTCTCTGTAAATGCTAGTGGCTGGGCTGTCTTAGCTCTTTTCTGAGAACATTAATTTCTGTTAGGAATTGGACGTCTACGTAATTTTATACCCATACAATTGTTTAAAATAAGTTAAATAAAAGGGCCTCGTTAAGTAATTAACTGTCAAGTGATTTCTTCCCTTTGTACGGACAGTAGATAACATGTCTGAGAAATTTTATCTTTTCGGATCGGGCAGAAGTGAAAATTGAATTTACAGTACATAAGGTCTCTTTTATAGAGTAGGTACAGAATTATTTCAACATGAGTTACTGATCCGAAGTACGAACCTGGTAATTGGAATTACGTACAATAGTCTATAGTGCGATAATATGCACATTAGAACTGAAGCCTGTATCTTAATGAACAGCCACCATTTTAAAAAAATGTGTTTAAATATCCATATTATGATTATTTTTCAATTTAACTTCATTCTCTATCGTGTACGCTAATGTGTTGTAGACATAATATACATTGTATAATGAATACGTCCGCATGGAAAGCTCAATTCGTGAGTAAAAACATCCATTGTTAATACTGTACTGTATTTTGATTAAACAAAAACATAATAAAAATTATCAAACTCAAAATCGTGATATTTCCTAGTTTACGTAAATGGATGAACTACTTTTTTCCCCTCCTATACCTAGTAAAGTGATTTGTTTGTATATTACGCCAGTATCATCGAACTCCAGTCGTGGAAGGGGCTAGCAAACGGTGTTTCCGGTTCTTAATCGTTGATCCAAAGGTATAGCCAGGTTAATATTAGAAATGTTAGTAAAAATAAAATGATGTCCCTGTATATATACTCCTGGTTGAGTGTTAGAGAAGGCCGTATGGCCTTAACTCTGCCAGGTTAAATAAATCATTATTATTATTATTATTATTATTATTATTATTATTATTATTATTATTATTATTATTATTATTATTATTATAGCTAAGGGATAGTAAAGTTGTACTAAAATTGAATCAACATTTAAGAGGAAAGTTTTGTCAAATAATAATAAAAAACATAATAAATACGATAATCTCAAGTAATTTTGTACACTGCCGTCTATATTATGGGTACTGTATGTAGTTTCATTTTTATGAAGTCTTCTCATCGCTTCAAATTCCATGAAAACGAAGCAATTTTTAATGAGCAGTATCGGACAGGAAAACGGATACGCAGATGATATTACTGAAAATTAATACCTCCATCTAAAACCTACAAAATGCTAGTAATGCTGCCCAGAAAACTCCTTATTCACCAATTCAGCAAACAACACTTTTCGAAACAACTGAGTGCATATTGAGAATTTTAATCGGATTTCAATGGTTTCCCGCAAATATGTATCTGTTTTTATCCGTTTTCTCTATTGGGAAATATCCCGCTGTTTTTAACCGAGTCTGGCTGATTCCAAAGACTCATAATGATATTGTTATGCAATAAAGATGTATCGAACTACGATAAATTGTATTGATTGGCGGTAGGCGGCTCTTGCAGTAAGGCAGTTCAATTGCATAAGAATCCCTCGCTGTGCACAGCTGCAGTTACTATAACCCACGAAGCTATATGTTCACATTGAGTGACATAGTGCTGCACCTCCTAATTGGCTTGCTTCACGAGGGGGCGGGGGGCTCTTCTTGTGGTATTCTAATACAGAAATCGACACTGCAAGTTTCACATACCGCAAGTTTTTCTAGTTTCGACCAATGCTACCTCTTGTAAAAATATGCGATGCTTTTTTTTAAACACTCTGTCTGTATAGAGTGGAAATACTACAGGGACATCATTTTATTTTTACTAACATTTCTAATATTAACCTGGCTATACCTTTGGATTAAACAAAAACACCGTTCGTTATCCCCTTCCACGACTGGGCTTCGATGATACTGGCGTAAAATGCAAACAAATCACTTTACTAGGGACAGGCGGGAAGAAAAGTAGTTCATCCATTTACGTAAACTAGGAAATATCGCGATTTTGAGTTTGATAATTTTCATTGGGTTTTTCTTTAGTCAAAATACAGTACAGTATTAACAATAAGTGTTTTTACTCACGAAATGAACTATCCATTCGGACGTATTCATTATGCAGTGTACATTATACTGTCTACAGCACATTAGTGTACAATAGCCTACAGAGAATGAAGTTAAATTGAAAAATAATCATAATATGGATATTTAAACACATTTTTGAAAATGGTGGCCGTTCATTCGATACAGGCTTCAGTTCTTTTTGCATATTATCGCGCTATAGTATTGTACCTAATTCTAATTACCAGTTTCGTCCTTCGTACTAGTAACTCATGTTGAAATAATTCTGTACCTACTCTATAAAACAGTACCTTACGTACTGTAAATTCAATCTTCACTTCTGCCCGATCCGAAAAGATAAAATTACTCAGACATGCTATCTACTGTCCGTCCAAGAGTTTTGTCGCAGGGTTGTATAAAAAGGAGGGAAATCATGTGACAGTTAATTACTTAACGAGGCCCTTTTATTTAAGTTATTTCAAACAGTTGTATAATATTACGTAGACGTCCAATTCCTAACAGAAATTAATGTTTTCAGAAAAGAGCTAAGACAGCCCAGCCACTAGTCCTTACAGAGGGCCAGCAGAAGCGGGTGGGGGAAACCAGGATGCGATGTAGGCAAACGGATGACAGTACCTGTGCGAAAATATGATTCAATATTGAAAGCTCTTTCGTCACTGGAAAACGCGAACATATTTCTGGAACATACTACACTCACTCAGTACTGTTTGTGTTTACTAACACCTTAAGGCGACTTTGACTGTATACGCTCGGTTCTCTGTGAAGAACGGTTGGAAGTTTACTAGTAAAGGGGGATGGGAGTGAAGTACATTCAAAAACTCAGGTACAATAAAAATTAAAGTAAAAATAAAATGATGTCCCTGTACAAAACAGCTTATTCCTTGGATACAGTACAATAAAAAATTCCAGTACCGTATTAGACCCAAATGAACAGTTACTGAAAAAAAAAATGTCTCCTAAATAATAATATTTTATTGCCAGAACAATTATTGATTTTTTTTAATATAAGAACTCTCTAGCACCCCCAAAAGAGTACATTACATACTCGTTCTCAGGGGGCATTCCACATAATTTAAATGTTAACACTAGTTTTAAGTACTCGATAAATACTATCAGAACAATTCTGATATTTACTCTTATCATTAGGGAAAGAGATAAAGAATTATTTATCCCTTTACAGTTTTCAATAAAATTGAGTGTTTTCCTGAAATTTAAAGAAAAATATTAACACTTAGGCCTATTATTTCCTGCCGTCAGAAAATCTGGCGACCCTGCTGCAATGTCTAAGAGACGTAATACTGTAAGAGATATTTACTCTTATCATTAGGGAAAGAGATAAAAAATTATTTATCCTTTTACAGTTTTCAATAAAATTGAGTGTTTTCTTGAAATTTAAAGAAAAAATATTAACACTTAGGCCTATTGTTATTTCCTGCCGTCAGAAAATCTGGCAACCCTGCTGTAATGTCTAAGAGACCTAAGTTCGTGTGTGTATTCGTAGGTGAGCCGATGATACGTTGTTGCCTGATTTTCTAAGCATGCTCTTAATTAAAAAAACGCATAAAAGGTTTCTTATTTATTTTAATGTATTTAGTGTTCCCTTCAATCTACACAGTATATAAATTTAAATGGAAGGCATTTATTCAAATCTAACGAGTTCATAACTGCAGTATCATATGCATTTAAAATGAGATTTACGTGAACTTAACTTAATAATGAGCATAAAACTACAGTTTCGCATACATCTACAATATGAAGGCAATTTACACAAACTTAACGACTTCAAAACTCAGTTTCGGATGTATGTAAATGAAAGGCTTTCATACAAACTGAACTTCTGCACAAATTAGACTAATACAAAGTAAAAATGAATTTAACACCGCAGTATCACATATACTTATGGAAGGCATTCACGAAAACTAAGTATAAAACGAAGTTTAAAATTGCAGTTTCATACAGATTTAAATAAACTATATTTACACAAACTTAAGAGCGAGTTCAACATACCTACGCATGTACATATTCATTTTCCGGAGTCATATATCCAAACTTAACGTGACAGCGAGTTCAACGCTGAACTTTCATATGAAATTCATAACAGATATGGCCACCGGTGTAGCTCAGTCGGCTAAGGCGCTTGCCTGCCGATCAGAAGTTGCGCTCGGATGTGGGTTAGATTCCCGCTTGGGCTGAATTTCTGAGGTTTTCCCCAATCGTGAGGCAAATGTCAGGTAATCTATGGCGAATCCTCGTCTCATCTCGCCAAAGACCTCTCGCTATCACCAATCCCATCGTTGCTAAATAGCCTACTTGTTGATACAGCGTTGCCAAATAACCAAGTAAAAAAATAATGAATATGTTAAAATCATAGTCCCGATTTCAACAATTTATTCCATAAAATCTAATGAGATTTTATAGTGTAAGTGTAAGGTGTGTGTTTCGAAAGGTAACCTCTCTAAATTTAAATTTCATGTGTGGGTTTCGCTGTCGGACACCAGGAATAGATAAAGAAAATGGCGGCGAGTGAAGAACGTAAAGCGTTCTGTGTGTTTGATTATAGACAAACAACTCTGTATTAAGCGTTCAACGATATTTCTTCTTGTGGGGTTTCATAAAGGATCATGTTTATGTACCACCACATGCAACGACGTTAGCTGACCTGCGCGCACATCAGAGTAGCCGATCACAGAGACTGATCCCAACATGCTACAGAGAGTTTGGAAGGCGATTGATTACCACACCAGCTTGATGTGTTTCGCGTTATGCGTGGAGCAAACATTGAACATTTGTGATGTATCTGGCAACAACTTGGTGAGTTTACTTTTCCATATATACTAACTGCATTTACTTGCCTTATTTAAAACTTGACTTCGTATTAAAAAACTTGGTATAATAACAGGGCCTGGCGGATGCTGGCGGCGATAGGGCACCATTATGATTTTCATATTGTAGTTAAATAAGGCAAACTTGGCGAATTTCGCAGTATCTCATATACAGGGACATCATTTTATTTTTACTAACATTTTTAATATTAACCTGTCTATACCTTTAGAGAACCGGAAACACCGCTTGCTCCCCCCTCCAAGACTGGAGTTCGATGATACTGGTGTAAAACACAAATCACTCTACTAGGTATAGGATGGAAGAAAAGTAGTTCATCCATTTACGTAAACTAGGAAATATCGCGATTTTGAGTTTGATAATTTTCATTAGATTTTTCTTTAATCAAAGTACAGTACTATATTAAGAATAAGTGTTTTTACTCACGAAGTGAGTTATCCATGCGAACGTATTCATTATGCAGTGTATACTGTCTACAGCACATTAGCATACAATATAGAGAATTAAGTTAAATTGAAAAATAGGCTAATCATAATATGGATATTTAAACACAATTTTGAAAATGGTGGCCGTTTATTTCGATACAGGCTTCAGTTCTTTTGTGCATATTATCACACTATAGACTATTGCATCTAATTCCAATTGCCAGTTTCGTCCTTCGTACTAGTAACTCATGTTGAAATAATTCTGTACCTACTCTACGTACTGTGAATTCAATCTTCACTTCTGCCCGACCCGAAAATATAAAATTACTCAGACATGCTATCTACTGTCCGTCCAAGTGGTTATGCCGCAGGATTGTAGAAAGGGAGGAAATCACGTGACAGTTAATTACTTAACGAGGCCCTTTTATTTAAAGTTAAATTAAACAGCTGTATAATATTACGTAAACGTCCAATTCCTAAGAGAAATTAATGTTTTCAGAAAAGAGCTAAGACAGCCCAGCTTTTACAGAAGGGCGAGCAGAAGCAGGTGGGGGAAATCGGGATGCGACGTAGGCAAACGGACAGTACCTGTGCGAAAATATGATTCAATATTGAAAGCTCTTTCGTCACTGGAAAACGCGAACATATTTCTGGAACGTACTATACTCAGTAACTCAGTACTGCTTACTATCTGCGGTCTTGGTTCTGTGTGGAGTTGGAACTTCCTTAGTAGAAGGGGTGGGAGTGAAGTACATTCAAAAACTCAGGTGCAATAAAAATTGAAGTAAAAATAAAATGATGTCCCTGTACTAATTAGTTGCGGAGTTTAAGCTTACAAAAATACGGATAAATGTCAGAATCTGTCAGGGATGTTTCATGCAGGAAGATCCTATTGCAACGCATTCTGACGAAAGTTACACAACTATCTGCTTTAGTAGGTGTGTGTTTGCTGATATATCGTGAGTGAATTTGCAGTGGTGCGTTTCTGGACATTATATCGTCGAGATATTCAGAACTGTAAGTATCACACTTGATTAATGAATTCTCCAAATTCTTATGATTAATTTGAACCCTTGCTTGTTGTTTTATCTGATATAGTTTGTTCGTAATATGCTTTTGCCGGTACTCAATTTCTTAACTAGTTTCCGCTACTTGAAGGCAGAGCAGTTGGACTGGCACGCAGATTCTAACTTCCTTTAAGAAGCGCTATGGGCCAGGTATGTGCCAGCCAAAAAATCTGTCCTACCATAGAGTAACAGCCTCAACTCGCTCGAATTTGAATGATTTTTATGACGTGCTAGGAAGTGTATGAGAAAGCAGAACTGAGTACCAAGCCTAATCTCATTTGAAATTTATTTGAAACAGGGATTTCATTGGTTACTTACAAAATTGTGTCCCCAAAAGGAGCAAAGTCTGCCCATCTTCAAACAATGCCAGAGAAAGGAAGAACAACAAGTGTCTTGGTAACGGAAGCGGATTCGGATTAGGCCTAAATAGTTCTCATAGGCTGATTTTTCTATCTTTGGCATAAAGTTTAATGCAGATATGTGTTAGACAAATTTATTAATTTAGAATTAATATGCAAGCCTTTTCCTGTTATTGGTGTTAATAATTGAAGCCCAGTTGTTCTACATTTATTGGTTAGTGTGTTCATGTGTATTCAGTTCATGTCTGTAAACATGTACTGATGTTTAGATTACATTAAAACGTGTTTTGAACTAAAAAGAGTATTCTTAAAAATTGCACAAGTGTTACTGCGAAATTCCCCGAGCAGTACTGCGAAGTTACACGAGTTCCTGAAACACACACATATTACCATCTCATGTTTTAGATGAGCTATTCCCCTGTTGAGATACACTTTAAAATATAATTTTTAAACCTACCAATAAAATAATGTCTAGTGATTAACTGCCGCATGAAGGAAGTTTTTTTAAGCATTTTGGATATAACTATAGAGAGAAAACAATACTGCGAAATTAGCCGAGTTTGCCTTATTACACTTACAAAAGGTCATATTTATTCATATTTTAACAATTTCATTGTAAGGTATACGCCACAAAACTATCAACTTCTATATTTAGATTCGAACCCATGTATTTTCGTCTGACATTCCATAAGTATTTCTGTGGAAGTGGTGGTGGTGGTGGTGGTGGTTACTACCGGTAGTACCAAAATCCCGGAGCCAGAACACTTTTTTGTTTAAAAATACACAACTGCATAACAATGGTTTGAACACTGTAGTTTCACACAGTTATGGAATAAATTTGCACAAACTATATGTAACAATAAATTCATAAACATGATAACTTAGGACCTAATAAATATGATGAAGAAAATTACAAATGTTATGCTACATCTTCGCGGCTGAAGTTTCGCATGAACATTAAACAACATTGGGTAATACAGTAAACCTTCTTTAATACGTCTTAAACTTATGCGTTTTTCCACATTTATTGGCCTTTTTTAAGGTCGCGGAAAAATTCCTGTACTTTCAATGTCAATTATTTCGGATAAACGTTTTTAATTTATCCGTTTTTTACACTTTTAGACCTACGATAGTATTTTAAACCCCGGAAAATGCGAAACGTCATTTACACGTTTTAAATTTTTTTTCTCGAAATTAGTTTTGCCGTGAAAATGTACGAACACAAACAAACAGTACAGTAGGGTAAGTGCTCATTATTACTAGGGCTAGGATTTTGATGAAATTGCATCTTTTTTTCTAGTAAGCCAGAAACATAGCTCCTTTAGTATTTATATGTTATGTGATAAACTATTTTAAGACATATTTATTAGGGCTTTTTTCTTTGCATTTTTGCCTGTTTCAACTCATAAGAGCATCTTTTGTTTTATTCGGTCTTTTTATAGGCATTTTCATTTAATTTTGGCCATAAATCCCCAATATTAATGTAAAATAATATTTATTTCGTTCGATGTTTTCTTTACACGTTTTGTCCATTAATACCCATTATTTCGTATAATACTAGTATTTTAATCGCTTTTATACACAAATATTGCCATTTTAACGTAGTACACCCCATGTAATGGATTAGTCCAACCACCTCTTCAATATAGATTACTCTATACCTGCTAATTCCGGATAAGAGTGGCCTTGTGGTAGACTATATGCGAACTAAAAGTAAAGTAAATCCATGGCGCTACAGTCCATGAAGGGCCAATACCGACCAGCCGACTGCTGACCTCACGACCACATGCCGAAGCAGAGGTGAACGATCATATATGGAAACTACATCAGGTAAAATAATTAAAGTGTACTACTTAGAAAAAATTATGTAAAATTTAATTTAATTACTAGTCTAAATATTAAGTAGTACAAAACCTCTTTTCCTACTAAGCCAATTATGTAAGATCAATTTTTAGAGCATTTTAAGGGAATTTTTCAAAGATTTTTAGGTCATAAATTCATTGTTTTTAGGACATTTTCTCAAGATTTATGGGTCATCAAAATCCTAGCCCTAATTATTACGATGCAGTACATTTTGAAATTGCGAAAATTCGAAGATGTCCGTGCTTGTCTCCAACAATTTGTGTCCTTTAATGACACTGTTACTGTACTGCTTCAGAAACAGTATAACGTTTCGTAACACATCATCATAAAACTGAAGATATGATGGAAAAGTTATCTTCACAATTTAAGGGCATGGTTTATTCCTTAGAGCAAGCAGTTCAAAATAACATTCTTTTTTTTTTTAAATGATCACATATTATTAAATGCTATTTCAGATATATTATTAAATGTCATTTCAGTTATAAGTTTTTCTCATGTGTTTTTTTTTTTCTTCAGACTCCATAAAAATGTATAAATGAAGTTTTACAATATATGAAAAAATAGCATTTACTGTCCACTTTATATAGCAGCGGGATTGCAGGTTATATTACTGTTAGCATCCATCCTCTGTTTCAGAAGCTAAAAACATCTTAAGAGCAGCAATGCATTATTATATTAAAGTACCTACATGTCTTATGTACTCACACGATATGGCGTGTTTCTTCATAGAGGTGTTACATCGCCATTAAAATAGATCATCCTCCTATACCAAAATAAACTTCTGTTACTGGTATGATAGCATTATACGATATTGTTCTGAGATTTTCAAAATCATTCACTCGTTTCACAGGAACATGTATTTTTTTTCTAAACTAGAAAATCATTACTGAGGCCGTAGTTATTGTAGATTTAAGAATGTATGAATTTATTACGAAATACGATTTTTAAATCAAGAGTTCGTTACTCTAACTCCCCCTGCTTCAATAGAAAGCTATGTGAAGGATACGCAAACTGTATTTTTCCTCCAGTATGACATATTTTAGCAGCGCACAACTTTATGATGAACGCAGTATAAAAATGTACAAATTAAAACTGTAGCATGCAGTCACAAACTTGTGAATTTAATAAAACTTTCATTAGTAGCTTTCTCTAATTATCAGTATATTATATTATGTGAGCTTGTTATTTTCCGATCAACATTTCAGGAAGAGTTAATGTATTTCTACGTCAAGTTGAATACAATGGAACGTTAAAAAAGGAGTACAAATGTATCAATAAACCAACTGCAACTGACTTCACTGACAGTATAATACGGATTGTAACATATTTCATTTATTTTCATTTGTGATTCTAGCAGTGTTCATGGTGCTAAAATGTAGTTAATTTATTAGCTTTAACATTTGAGTAACTGATCCTTTGCATAAACTTCAAGCTGAGAGAGAGCGGGGAATTTATTTTGGAGTCACCTTGAGAATTTCCTTTCACTGAAACTAAGACTGTGGGTGTTTCCCTATAAGAATTTGTCCCGAGAAAATTCTGTTACTACACTGATCTAATTTATGTCCACTATCAAGAGTCCTTTAGTTTTTCGTTTTATCTTGCCTCTTGATGAACAGTTTTCATGTTTGATTCCATTAAGTTCGTTATTCTTATATAAATTAATGGTATTGAAGATCATATCTGCATGCACACTTCTTGTCCCTAACAACAAGATAATGTGAGTTTGTGCAGAACACTTATGACCTAAGTTATGGGCTACTTAAATCTCAGCTTTAAATGTTTTCTTATTAACTACCAAGATTTTTACAAAAAAAAGCCATTCCAACATTCCTGATACCGAAATGTGGTTTTCGACAAACCATCTATAACCGTATTTCCCAATATCTGTGCACAGCAACTTCTTCTAAAACTAAGGAACGAAATGGTTACGTCTAATAGTCAATTCCAACAGGGATTATGCATATTAAATATGAAAATTTATAATTCTTTCTTAAATTAAAAAAACAAGAAACACAAAATGTTGATTTACTAGAATATTCCGTATTTTTATACAAGGAAAAATTATAAATGAAAAGTTTTTTTATTAGGTTATTTTACGACGCTTTATCAACATCTTAGGTTATTTAGCGTCTGAATGAGATGAAGGTGATAATGCCGGTGGAATAAGTCCGGGGTCCAGCACCGAAAGTTACCAGCATTTACTCATATTGGGTTGAGGGAAAACCCCGGAAAAAACCTCAACCAGGTAACTTGCCCCAACTGGGAATCGAACCCGGGCCACCTGGAAATGAAAAGTTTCGGACAGTGTTTCTCCAGAAATGTTTCGTCATATAAGTTATTTATATCATTATGTCTGCATTCTAAACTATTTTAAAACAAAAACTTAGAGCCTAATGCAACCCGAATTATTATTGGAAACTGGAAAAAAAGAAATTCTTCCATACAGTAGAATACTAATGTGTATAAAATTATGTCAATTGAAAGCTATTTCAGAAAAGAAATTAGTAACTAAAATAGATGTATGAATTAATTTATCAAATTAGAGGAACCCTGGCCGTAACAAAAAGTAGAGCAATAAAATGACTATTTTTTGTCTATTTTGCTTTTCTGTGAGTGTCCCAAATGCACATACAATCTTTCTTACTCGCCAGAAATAATTCAAAAGCAGGTAAAACCACACAACCATTACGTGTCTCTTTTAGTATTGATTACTTGCCTTCGCAGTCCGAGGAAACGGTGAACGTCTACATTATATTTTTCTCTTAAACTGTCTGCTTTCGTAGTATTGTTGATTGACAAGAAATTAATACAGTTGTACTTCTATTACAAACTATTAATTTCTTACAATATTTCTATCAATTTTAATTTCCCATAAAATTTATAATTTTATTGAAGTCAAATCTTTTGGATTTTGTGTGCAAAAATGAAAAGGATTTTTTTTCTTATTTGGGTACACAGTAAATGATTCATTCTTGTCATCTTCGTTAGTGATAATTTAAGAAAAAAGAACACAAACGGGAAGTTTTACTTGTAACTTTATAAAGAACAGACTTTTTTGCAATGGGAGAGATCTGCAAGGTGCATCTTTATTCAAAGAGCTACAATGTTGAAATCTTTGGCAAAAAACCATACGTCAGCATGTTCAGTCAAAAATCTGTAACAGCATCTTTAGTAATAAACCTACAGTGTCTAAATCTTTGACTGAAAATACGTGAGCTTATTTAGTAAAAAATCTATAACGTCAGCATATTTAGTCAAAAACCTATAGCGCCGAAATATTTGGTAAAAATGCTACAACGTCAGCACTCAAAAGCAACAATGTCTGCAATAAAAATCTGAAGTGTCGACATCCTTAGTCAAAAAGCTACATCGTCGGAATCTTTAGTAAAAAAAATATACGTCAGCATAAGCTACAGAGTCGTAATCTTTGGTAAAAATTTACATCAGCATTCTTAGTAAAATTCCACAACGTCATCTTCAGTCAAAAGCTACAGCGTCGGAATCTTCAGTAAAAATCTACAATGTAAGTATCTTTAGTTAAAAAGATACGACATCGGGATGTTTCGTAAGAAAGCTACAACGCCAACATCTTTAGTCAAAAACTACAGCGTCAAAATCTTTGATAAAAAGAAATCTATCTCATCATATTTAGTGAAAAGCTATGGCGTTGGAATATTTAGTCACGAATATTCACCGTCAGGATCTTTAGTCAAAAAGCTACAGCGTCGAAATCTTTGACAAAAAATGTACAATGTCAACAACTTTAGTCAAAAACATACAGCATCGGAATTTTTAATAACTATAATGTTTGCATTTTCAGTCAAAAAGCTACAACGTCGGTATCTTTAATCAAGCTGGTATCTTTAATCAAAATTACAGACTCTGCATTTCAATTAAAATTACACAATGTCGGAAACTTAAGTAAAAAATCTGTAACAGCGGCATCTTAAAACTACAACTTCGGTGTTTTCATTAAAAAAGCTATACCGTCGACATCTTGACTCAAAAAACTACAACGTCGGAAGTCAAAAGCTACAGCTACAACGTTGGCATCTTTAGTCAAAAGCCACAGCATTGGCATCTCTAGACAAAAAAACATGTCGGCACTTCAGTTAAAACGCTGCAACGTTGGCATCTTAAGTAAAAAACTGCAATTTCGGCATTTTAGTCAAACTGCAACGTTGGCATTTTAGGTCAAAAAGCTATAACGACGACATCTTTTTAGTCATAAAATACAGCGTCAGAATTTTACTCAAAAAGACGCAAAGTCAGCAGCTTAAGTGTCCGGTCAGGCCCGGGATTTTTCCATTTAAAAATACATAGTAACACTTGTCGCAGACAAGGTTACAATTGTTTTTTTCTGCCGTTTCCCCATATTAGGCATTTACAGCATTTCATCAACATTTCTCCATTTCATCATTCCATAGCATTCTCCGAACGCCGGCTGGCGACGCACGGAGGGGGCTGGCCTAAGTAGGAGGGACGAGTGGAGTGGCTTGCTCGAAACCTGGATACGCAACGAACCTTAGCGTAGTCAGCCGGTGTAGGTTTGGGAATGCGTCTAGCTTGGGGGTTAAGGCTGATTCACAATAAACCGGGAACGGAAACGACAGCGAGAACGAGAATGGAAATAATGTTAAAATATATGTATTTAAATATAAGCATTCACAATAGTTAATTATAAATGCTCACATTTAAATACATTTATTTTAACAATATTTCCGTTCTCGTTCCTGTTGTCGTTTCCGTTCCCGGTTTATTGTGAACCAGCCTTTAGTGCAATAGAACGTAAAAGGTCACAGTATTTGGTCATAGTGCCGCCTCTCCATTTTCATTTCATTTCATTCTAGTACCTTTTAAGTAAAAAATTTACAATGTCACCATCTTTAGTCAAAAAGATGCAATGTCAGCATTTTTAGTCAAAAAGGTAGAACATCAGCATTTGTATTAAAAACAGGTAAAACGTCGGCTTTCTAAGTCGGAGATCGGCATTTAATTCATTTGCGAATTCAAGTGAAGTTTTCTATGAACAAAGACGGTGCTGAAGTAGCCTGCACTTCTCCGGAGTAATTCTGTTTCCTCTGCCATGCCACCACCGGTTTTCTATAATAATTCACATTCACAATAAACACGTATGCAGACGGCAGTGGGCTTTTGTATTATATGATCTCCCAAGAACACTAATTCAATGGAACTTGTAATGAGAAAATCCTACAGAACAAGTAACCGTACAAAGTCCCTAGAGTTGGTAACGACACCCTAGTCCACAAAGATAGCACAATGAGAGATCTGCACTACAGACGATTTTTTAAGCTGACTTTTATGAATAACAAAATGGCGACCACTACAAAGAGAATGTCTTTGCTGGATGTTTCTCTAAGCCATTATACGTAGGGCGTGGAATTTAGTGAGGTCAGAGTTCACATATATGACTGTAAAAACCTGACTTGTAATGTGCCTTGTCTCTCTGCAAATCTGCAAGCAAAAATGTACTAAGGCACTTTACAGTTCTGTATTCCTTCCATTCAATTGGCAATGGGAAAAGTGAACGTATTTTATTCCGTCAAAAAGTATTCTTTCAATTGTAAATACAAGACCTACCAGATTTCAAGCTTTTAGGGTAGGTTCATGGTATTACACCGTCTGATGCAACTTAACATGCATATGCCGTCGGTATAGCTCTGAGACTGCTGTCGGACGTTGGTTCCAATCCAGCTTAGTCTAGTTACTTGGTTCGGTTTTTTCCAAGTTTTTTCCTAACTGTACAGCGAATGCCAGTAAATCTCTAGAGGATCCTCGGATTCACCTCGCCAAATAGATTCCACCAACAAGTAAGTACAAGGCTTCAGGCCGGGTACACGCACGAAATAGAGACAAAATGTGACAGTGGATTCATAGGATAAGATCCATGTAATTGCGTGCAACGTTCATGCTTTCGATTGGATGATAGAGATAGTGATGTATGTCTATCTGTTTACCTGTTTGTTTGTTTGTTTCTTTGTTTGTTTACCTCTTCATCCATTCATTCATTTCATTAATCTGAACCTCGTCGTAGCGAATTAGAAGCTTTCCAGTTCTTACTCCGCCATCATCAATAAATGAAATGAACACTTACTTACTTACTTACTGATTTACTGACTTTTAAGGAACCCGAAGGTTCATTGTCGCTCTCACATAAGCCCGCCATTGGTCCCTATTCTAAGCAAGATTAATCCAGTCTCTATCATCATATCCCACCTCCATCAAATCCATTTCAATATTATCTTCCCATCTACGTCTCGGCCTCCCAACTAACACACTATATGCATTCCTGGATCCGCCCATACGTGCTACATGCCCTGCCCATCTCAAATGTCTGGATTTAATATTCCTAATTATGTCAGGTGAAGAATACAATGCGTGCAGTTCTGTGATGTGTAACTTTCTCCATTCTCCTGCAACTTCATCCCTCTTAGTCCCAAATATTTTCCTAAGCACCTTATTCTCAAACACCCTTAACCTATGTTCCTCTCTCAAAGTGAGAGTCCAAGTTTCACAACCATAAAGAACAACCGGTAATATAACTGTTTTATAATTTCTAACTTTCAGATTTTTTGACGGCTTCTCAACCGAATAATAACAGGCAGTTCACATATGTATTCTGTGTTTAATTTCCTCCCGAGTATTATTTATATTTGTTACTGTTTCTCCCAGGTATTTGCATTTTTCCACCTCTTCAAAAGATAAATTTCCAATTTTTATATTTCCATTTCGTACAATATTCTCGTCACGAGACATAATCATATACTTCGTATTTTCGAGATTTACTTCCAAACCTACAATATCTCTTTACTTGCTTCAAGTAAAATTCCCGTGTTTTCCCTGATCATTTGTGGATTTTCTCCTAATATATTCACGTCATCCGCATAGACAAGAAGCTGATGTAACCCGTTCAAATCCAAACCCTCTCTCTTATCCTGGACTTTCCTAATGGCATACTCTAGAGCAAAGTTAAAAAGTAAAGGTGATATTGCATCTCCTTGCTATAGCCCACAGTGAATTGGTAACGCATCTGACAGAAATTGACCTATACGGATTCTGCTGTGAAATGAACACTGGTTAAACAATTTGTTAATCTTCTCAAACACCTAGCTTACATGAATCATATACATTGAAAAATTACAGTCCACAACTGTGGAGTAACGGTTAGTGCGTCTGGCCGCGAAACCAAATGGCCCGGGTTCGATTCCCGGTCGGGAGAAGCTACCTGGTTGAGGTTTTTATTCCGGGGTTTTCCTTCAACCCAATATGAGCAAATACTGGATAACTTTTGGTGCTGGACCCTGGATTCATTTCACCGGCATTATCACCTTCATCTCATTCAGACGCTAAATAACCTAAGATGTTGATAAAGCGTTGCAAAATAAACCTATTAAAAGAAAGATGACACTCCCTTTCCCCCCCCTCTCTCTCTCTCTCTCTCTCTCTCTCTATTACAAACCTATTTTCATAACTAATAGATTCCCTCTAGTTAAATTCCTCAAACCTTGAAGCCGCCCATTACAAAATTTGAATATTAATTGTAATTTTATTCTTCATATTGTAGTTATAATCCCCTGGTAGAGGGACAGAGACGGCTTGACGGCCTTATCTCTAGCAGATTAAATAAATAAAATACTAATACTAATACATCAATATTAGACACATTATTATGATTATTTCTCTTTTACTGCTTTATTGAATTTATATATTACAGCTTATCCGCACAAAATATTTACGACGGAATAAAATTGTGTTGACAAATCATTAGTCTGGGTCTATGATAAAAAAAATAAGAAAAATATTATGATCATGTAAGACAGTAAATCCACAGTCTAGTACATACAGTCACGAAGCTCAATACGTAGGAAATATGCATCCATAGATAGTTGGTAACCACTAGGATCGCTACTATCGCTTCATCACATACAATGTGAAACAGTACCGGCACAGTCTATTGTTTCTAGTACCCTCATCAACTGACTGTATATACTAGACTGTGGTAAATCTATCCCAATAGCAAACACCATATTACTGAAAGAGTCTGATCCGTTGCTAAGCAAGTTACGTCAGAATAATGTAACAAGCTCATTGTCATTGCTAAGCAAGTGATGTCAGATATTGAAACTTCCGTAACGTTTTATCCATTTGACTTTAGAGCAGCCGAGGCGAAAATGTGACTCACGAGCACATTGTGGCTCGCAATGATAGCTATGCATTTCTCTTGTTTCCTACCTCCCCCAACCTCCACTCTCTCACTCACTGGAGTTAAACTCCGTTCCATTTGTATTTGTCTCTGACCTGCGAGTGGCGTATCGTCGCAATTTCTCAATAGAAACCATGTACCTTTACAAAAACGAAAGTTTCAAGTAGGATGGGAGGACGCATTTTTTTGTTAACAATATGATGAGAATATTAAATGTATGATTTGTTCACAAGTATTACGAGGAAAACGGTTGTATAACATAAAACGGCATTATACTACATGTTACTCATGAAACATTAAAAGGTTAAGTATTATTATTATTATTATTATTATTATTATTACTATTACTATTATTATTATTATTATTATTATTATTATTATTATTATTATTATTATTATTATTATTATTATTATGTACGAATAATGCAGTTAGATCTTCAATTTAGATTCACAGATTTACAATGTGATGTTAAATGAAAGCTAGATGTAAGGACTTGACAAATGTTGAACTTTTCAAATCTTTGCTAAAAAATAAATATCAGAAGCTTCGTTCTTACGCTTGCTCTATTGAAGCCATGTTCGCTACAACTTACTTTTGTGAAAAATTATTTTTAACAATGAAAATAGTAAAAATCAAATTTAAATCACGACTGACAGACAAATACCTTCGTGGTCAACTACGACTGGCAGTAAGTGGCATAATTCCTGATTTTGAAACTCTGTCGCGGAGACATTCTGAAGACAGTTAATTTTAAGTTGTGATAATGTGTCCTATGTTTTATTGTTCATTTCTTTCTTCGTTACACGTACTAAACATTAGTTTGTAACCTTGTACTGTATAAAATTATATGAGTGCTTGACGTAAGGAAAATGAAAATGCGTTAATAAGGCAGACAGTTACTTCACTCCCCTTCGGGTGTCCGCCTCCCTCCATAGGTGCCATGCACGTTGCAGGTTACACAGTGGCTCGGCGCACGATCACGGCTGCTCTACATACTCATACCCATAAGCCTTCTCATGATAATGTAGGCCTATCTCTTATTACTTCTATACTCCAAGACTTATTAAACTTAAAATCTATATATTATATAATTTGAACTGGTAATGGAAATTACGGGAAAACGGCTGAACGAATTTTAATAAATGACCCCTCATTTTGAAGCTTGGAACTCAAAGTTTTTCTGAAAAATAGTAGTTTTCAGTGAAATGTCAATTTTACAACATAATTTTCCTATTTTCCAAAATCCATCTGTCGTCAGTTTTGAGAACCAGCTAATTGCATTTCAGAATAAAACAAAACACACACTACAGTAAACAATATTACACGAAGGCGATGATCTGCAAGAATGCTGACACATTTAGAGCTCAAATTAAAAACTTAACTTACTAAAAATAATTTACAGGTTCGATTCTGTGGTGTGTTATTTTCTGAGTACAGCTGTGTATATTGGATATTAAAAACTACAAAACTTGAGGTGGTTTGATGACATTATTACCATTAGAAATGAAATATTATTGTAGTTAATGCCATGATATGACTATTTTTCATTAATTATACATATTAATGCTATACTGATAATATGAAAGTGAAACATTTTGGGGTTATATAAGTAGATGTAGAGAATAACTTAATTGATTTCTATATTTTAATGAGTGGCGGCTATACTCGTATAGTACATATATTATATGTTACTGAAAGCCATAAAACTTACGTAAGATAATATTATTAAAAATCAAATATTTTTATATTTATTAATCAAGTGTGGTTGGGTCTTTTTCATATACTTAATGGCGGTGTGGTATATATATTTATATGCGTGGTTCTCTTCAGTATTGGGTCCAGAGAGAGCGTATCTTTCATTATTATGAAGCAAATAACTTTCAGAATGTCTGGTATTCTTCATTGAAAATAAATCTGAAAAATGTTTATTTGAACGTCTAATTAACTTAGCTTGCAGCATTTTCTGTACAAGCCACTAGTGCAAGTATAATGCGACAAAATTTTCTCCTTTTAGTCCCAATCTAGGGAGATCTCCCTCGCGCGATCGTGTTCCTTTTAATTATTTATCTTCCTGTTCCCCTTCCTTCATTTTCACTGTCATTTCATTGTCACGAAGTGGGACTACTTCTAACCCGAGGTTACCAACTTGGAGACGACAAATAGTAGTATTTGTTCCCTAAAATTATGACATTTTTATTAAAACTGTCGTATGAAATAAAAATTGAACGCAATATAAATTCAACTGTTACATTATTTAATATCTGCATGGCTAAATCTAGCATTGTATTCATACGCGTGATAATTGACGTGTCTTTTTTTCAGCTTTACATTTTGTTCTGTTATTAAAATTGAGTTATAGAATCCATCTCTTATAATTGCTAGTAGTAAAAATAAAAGCGGTGCCTGTGGTTCAGTTGCCAATTGTAGTTCATGGGAAAAGATTAAAAAACAACATGAAAACTGTCATCCTCTCGTTTGGGACAAAATTAAAACACGAACCCCAACATGAAATTGCGGATTTATTTTCGCAATACCAACACTTCAGATTTAAAATTGAAGGAGGGCTCCACAGCATAGTGGCTTTACAATTTATTCATCAGTATGTCAGAACATCTGCTGTATTCCATACTAGTCCTAGGTGATTTAGTCCTG
Organism: Periplaneta americana; assembly: GCF_040183065.1. Lineage (NCBI taxonomy): Eukaryota > Metazoa > Arthropoda > Insecta > Blattodea > Blattidae > Periplaneta > Periplaneta americana. The sequence goes on from NC_091121.1 coordinate 44,968,126, forward strand.
TTTTCGATCAGGAACATAAATAATTCACAAATAAACCTGTGTACCTGGCTAAACAGACAGCGCATAATTCACTCAACATCACATTATACTTCACTGTAGATTAAAACAAGGTTTGAATGTATTTGAAATAACATTTCACATCCATGCACTTTGGTCGTATTTATAACAATACTAGTGGCTTGTGCAGCAAATGCTGCAAACTAAGTTCATTAGACGTACGAATAAACATTTTTCAGATTTATTTTCAATGAAGAATACCAGACATTCGGAAAGTTATTTGCTTCCATACTTCTCTCGAGCTTCTCTCGAGCCAATACTGAAGAGAACCACGCATATAAATACGAGTATCTACACCACACCGCCATTAAATATATGAAAAAGACCCAACCCCACTTGATTAATAATTATAAAAATATTTGATTTTTAATAATATTATTATCTTACGTAAGTTTTATAGCTTTCAGTAACAGATACTATATATACTATATAGCCACCACTCAGTAAAATATAGAAATCAAAATCTAATTTAAGTTATTCTCTACATCTACTTATATAACCCCAAAACGTTTCACTTTCATATCATCAATATAGCATTAATATGTATAATTAATGAAAAATAGTCACATGATGGCATTAAATACAATAATATTTAATTTCTAATGGTAATAATGTCGTCAAACCACCTCAAGTTTTGTAGTTTTTAATATCCAATATACAGCTGTACCTAGAAAATTACACACCACAGAATCGAACCTGTAAATTATTTTTAGTAAGTTAAGTTTTTAATAACCAATTTAATTTGAGCTCTAAATATGTCAGCATTCTTGCAGATCATGGCCTTCGTGTAATATTGTTTGCTGTAGCATGTGTTTTGTTTTATTCTGAAATGCAACACGGCCGACTTGATGTTCGCTTCGCTTCTCCTTTACAAAAAAAGCGAAGGGAATATCAAGTCGGCCGTGAATGCTATTAGCTAGTTCTCAAAACTGACGACAGATGCATTTTGGAAAATAGGAAAATTATGTTTAAAAATTGACATTTCACTGAAAACTACTATTTTTCCGGAAAACTTTGAGTTTCAAGCTTCAAAATGAGGGATCATTTATTAAAATCCGTCCAGCCGTTTTCCCGTAATTTCCATTACCAGTTCAAATGATATATATAGACAATTCAACACAATTTCTCGCCCCTTATTAATATCTTCATTTTGTTGTGTCGCTTTGTTAGTGATCAAGGCGGAAAATGAAACCACGGTATAGTGAGCGTATATCAACTTTCAATACGAAAAAGGGAGAGTAAAATGATATGACAATTTGTTTTTGTGTAGAGCTGTAACGGTCGACCAGTTAGATGCTATTTCTCTCTTTTTCTCTGTCACATCGAAATTATCGTAGGCTATATTTAGATTATTTGCAGTTAGGATATTATACACTGAATGGTAATGTTATTATCGTACGTTCTCTATTACCGTACAGGTTTGCAATATTGGTCGTAACATTTTTCACATTACAACTACAAATACCGGTAGACCTACGTTCGATACATAGATTACAGTTGTCAAAAGAAAAAGTGGCCGCTCTCTTGAAGCAAAGTTCCCTTCGGGTATCTTCGCTACAATTCGGAGATAGACGATGTTACATGTTGTTGGACCGCGTTGCCTGATATCTACAGTTATACTTAAAATATTCTGTGTGTTACTCGATAGCGTAATGGTAACGTTTCGGCCTCTTACTCGTGAGGTCCTGCGATCGAATAGAACTTCGTGCTTTTTATGTTCGTTTTTATTTTGTTTTTAGGAGAGAGTGACAAAATATACATAATTGCTCCTTTCTCTTTTACGATTATTTTAGTAATTAACATCAGGTTCATTAATGTATTATGCCATGACTTTATCATCATGACATTGTGGCTGCAAATAGAAAGAAAAAAGATTTTATTCTCAACAAAAATATCTCTCGTGGCATAAACAAAACAAATTTACTGGCGTCTGCCTTAGAACATTCAAACAATTAAGCGTTCAAAAAACAAAACAAAAAGCCACGATTCAATACTTAGTCTATCTTCCCCTTATCTCGACCACATCAGGCAGCACAATATTATGTTAGATATTAAAATGAGCTATTTTAGGCACAGTAATAGTACGTTATGTGTTGAAATGCATCATTGTAGACAATGGAATATTATCTTAAATATTTAAATGCACCATTGCATGTAATATAATATTATATTACATATTTAAATGCACCATTCTAGACAATGAAATGTTATATTAGATATTTAAATACACATTTCCAGGCAACGTGAATTATGTTACACGTAAAATAAACTATTCCAGAAAAATTTGTATTAGGTTACAAATTTAAATGCATTATTCAAATCATGTAATATGTTACTTGCGTAATCTATTTAAGAGCGAAATGTTTTTAATCACTGTATTATTTGTTTAAAATACATAATTCCGGTTTATGTGATATGTTCTTCGTTTATGTGTATTTTCTTAAGCCAATTAGATAAGTTATTTCTTTAAACCCACTATTTTAGGCTAACTTACATAGAATAACATTTCTTTTTAAATGCATAACTGCAGGTAATGCAATGGTATCTTATAATAAACATGCACTACTTCAGGCCATATTATACCGGTATTATTTTGCTTGCTTAAAAACAATATTTCAGACTAAAATATTTATGATGTGGCATTACAATTTTAAACGCTACGTATATCTAAAGCCATGTGACATATTATTTGCTTATGTGCAATATTTAAAGCCATGTAATATATAATTAAGATCACTCCTTCAATCTTCATCATTTTATATGTAGTTGAATACGCTATTTCAGACCATTTCCTATGTTGTTTGACTAAATGAATCATTTAAATCTATGTAATATCTGTTTAAATTCACCATTTCAGACCATGTGATAGTACATTATTATCCAGGATGTTTAAAAGCAACCTTTCAAGTTAAGTGATAGATTATTGTTTGTCTAAATACACTGTATCAGTCATGTGACATCGTATGTTCCTTCATACAATTTCAAGTCGTATGATTTTATTTAAACCTCTAACTTTAAGCAGTATGGTATTATGCTTGTTTCTTTACACTCATTATTTCAGACAATGTCATTACTTTCATTTCTCTGCTTAAATGCAAATTTTTAATTCTGTATATTTGTTTACAGGTATATACTATTCCAAATTGTGGCTATTTTGTTTGTTTCAATGTATTATTCAGGTTTTTATCACTATTTTGTTTGAATGCAATATTTTAAGACTTGTGTTGTTTCTTAACACACTGTTACAGACCATGTTCCACGTCATTAATTGTTTATAATAGCAATTTAAAGTTATATGATATTTAAATAAACGCCTTAAATATTTATAAGACCTTGGCGAGACCTGTACTTTGTTACGGCAGTGAGGCATGGACATTGAGGAAGAAAGACGAAAGCAGAATAACGGCTAATGAAATGAAATTTATGAAATATACAGAGGTCTATACGAAATGGGATCACAAACGCAATGAATATGTAATGGAAGAATTACAACTAGAACCTGTAATTAATCACGTAAAACATTATCAGAACAACTGGATAAATCACCTGCATCGCATGCATAGAGATAGAATCCCAAAGTCATGCTCCACTATCGTCCAAACGGGAAGAGATCTCTCGTTCGTCCAAAAAAGCGCTGGATTGAAAATTCAACTGTGAGATCGTAACAGGCCATTTGGCCTAATACTTGAAGGGAAGAAGAGGAAGATAAACGCCGTATTACAGTTCATGTGATCTTTCATTTATTGAAATGTATTATTCAAGCAATATGGCTAATTAAGCATCAATTATATTCGGTAAAAATATGGTTGAGCTCCCCTAAACTTCCCGATGTCGAATGGACAAATCGACTCTGATGACGTTATTCGACTGACAACTCTAATCATACAAAGTAAGGGTAATTATGGCTGAATTAGTCAAATTCTAGAGTTTTACAGTTATCATTATGACATTTATCACATAATTTATGCATTTATGAATATGCGTATTACTAAATTTTAACTATGTGGTTTTATCTGTACTTATATCATTAGCATTTATTACCTTTCAATCACTAGCTTATATAAACAGTCTCTTGGTTAACAGATTTAACCTGATTGAGCTAAAATTTTGCACAAACACGTATCACATGTGTGTAAACAAAACTGATCTGGGTTTTAATAACATAATTATGTTTATGCTCGACCATGCCGAAATGTAGTAATTATACACCTGGTAGGAGCCCTTTACACCTCATTAAAGTACACCTATTCATTAAAGTTCAGGTGTTCCACCAATCAGAAAATACCATTGTAGCAATATGAAGCGCAAGTATCGATTATTCTCGGATATGCAATCGAAAGACAACAATAAATCAATAAATCACCTATATTTGAAATAAAGTCAGTTCTGTTACTGGGTATAATAATTAGCGTTAATTGTAAATAATATTCAAATAAATTCAATTTGTCATCTCGTTTTTCAATGTCTAATTCAATTTCAAGGTTATATCAAGATTAATGTTTATTTTACTCTCTAGATTATATCAAGGTCAATGTCGACATTTGTTTCTCGGAAAAAATCAATACTTTTGCGTCTGCGCACATCTCACAATTTACTAAGTATTGCACAAGGTCAGTTCCGCTCCTCAGTCAGATAAGAATAAAATGAATACTTATGAATAATTTCAAGTTAGAAATATGGTCGAGCATAAAAAGTCGTATGAAATTTGACTGTAATGGTAATTAAGACGCTCGTATGAAAATTATGAAACTCGCGTTTTAATTACTACCATTATAGGCTCGTTGCATAATGTGCTAATACCTCATCGTCCAAAAGTGTTTTATGGTACTTAAATTTTTATTTTAATAGTTTTATTGTTGTAATTCAATCTATCAAAAGTAGGTATACTAAAATTCAATAAACCATAAAATCTCAAATCAAATTGTAATCATTGTACTTATTACCAACATTCTCAGTAATTTTCAATTGATTCCGATAAAAATTATCTCTCAAGAAGCATTTTATACATAGTAAAATGATGAAAAATAAAGCACACACAAAAGGAGAGAGGCATGTACTAGATATTCAAATACAATGTGCATATGTTTCAAAAAATAAAAATAAATTTATCTTTTGAAGAGGTGGAGAAGTTCAAATATCTGGGAGCAACAGTAACAAATATAAATGATACTCGGGAGGAAATTAAACACAGAATAAATGTGGGAAATGCCAGTTATTATTCGGTTGAGAAACTTTTATCATCCAGTCTGCTGTCCAAAAATCTGAAAGTTAGAAATTATAAAACAGTTATATTACCTGTTGTTTTGCATGGTTGTGAAACTTTGACTCTCACTTTGAGACAGGAACAGAGATTAAGGGTGTTTGACAATAAGGTTCTTAGGAAAATATTTGGGGCTAACAGGGATGAAGTTACAGGAGAATGGAGAAAGTTACACAACGCAGAACTGCACGCATTGTATTCTTCACCTGACATAATTAGGAACATTAAATCCAGACGTTTGAGATGGGCAGGGCATGTAGCACGTATGGGCGAATCCAGAAATGCATATATATAGAGTGATAGTTGGGAGGCCGGAGGGAAAAAGACCTTTAGGGAGGCCGAGACGTAGATGGGAAGATATTAAAATGGATTTGAGGGAGGTGGGATATGATGGTAGAGAATGGATTAATCTTGCTCAGAATAGGGACCAATGGCGGGCTTATGTGAGGGCGGCAATGAACCTCCGGGTTCCTTAAAAGCCAGTAAGTATATGTTTCAAAAATGACCACTTGAGACTTAAAAAGGACGGAACGGGTAAAGTGATACTATTTTTCACAGAAGAATAATTTGACTTTGTAATGCAGAAATTAAAGAAAATATATTTTAGTTCTAATTATTATTCAAATTTCAGTCATAACCTCACAATCATCCTTACGTCAATCACAACTATCATTTTGGTCAGGGGGCCAAGCTTTTAGGCCAAGGACCAGCATAAAAATGAAATTTTGAGCACACTTTTTCTATATGTGGACTTTGGAGGGCGGATTTCACGCTTGAAGCTGCTTCACCATTGCACTGGTTACAGGTAGTAGAGGAACAGGTCCCGCGGCAGTTGTGATACTGACAGCCTCCGATGACTATCTGGGGATCGATCTCAATCCCTTCGGTGAGAAGCTGTCAGTCAGTCTGTTCACGTGAGGCGTGGCCCACGCTCTCCTACCTCGTCCTTATGTAACTGTTTGCAGAAAAATGTTGCGATTGCGTTCGAGTGAAATGATCATGTCCCTCGTGGGCATTGAAACGGAGAACTGTATTGGCTTTATGTGAGGCAATCCACACCGGAGACTAGGCATCAGGTCTCGACGAGTTCAATTATACTTTTGTCGTAAACAAACAGGATATTGCAGCAAGTTATCTCAAAATACTTTGATTTTTACTACCATTATTCCACCAATTCTTTTATGTCTGACTTTTAACATAAATCTAAAAATAAATACAAACTATTCTTTTATTTTATGTATGGATTATAGGGTAAAGGTAATAGTTCTTTTTGAGAATTTATTATAATTTTACTGAGAGAGAGGAAGATCGGTTTTTTGCGTCAACATATTAAGGCAGCAGTGGCGAAAATGTGACTCACGAGCACATTGTGGCTCGCAATGATAACTATGCATTTCTCTTGCTTCCTACCTCCCCAACCTCTACTCTCTCACTCACTGGAGTTAAACTCCGTTCCATTTGTATTTGCCTCTTACCTGCGAGTGGCGTATCGTCGCAATTTCTCTCTCGAAACCATGTACCTCTACAAAAACGAAAGTTACAAGTAGGATGGGAGGATGCATTTTTTTTGCTGACAATATGATGAGAATATTAAATGTATGATTTGTTCACAAGTATTACGAGGAAAACGGCTGTATAACATAAAACGGCATTATACTATATGTTACTCATGAAACATTAAAAGGTTAAGTGTTATTATTATTGTTATTATTATTATTGTTATTATTATTATTATCTCTGTACGTCGTTCCTTTTTCAGCAGATGTACGAATACTGCAGTTAGGTCTTCAATTTAAACTCACAGATTTACAATGTGATGTTAAATGAAGGCTAGATGTAAGGACTTGACAAATGTTGAACTTTTCAAATATATGCCAAAAAATGAATATCAGAAGCTTCGTTCTTACGCTTGCTCTATTGAAGCCATGTTCAATACAACTTACTTCTGTGAAAAATTATTTTCAACAATGAAAATATTAAAAAACAAAATTTAGATCACGACTGACAGACAAATACCTTCGTGGTCAACTACAACTGGCAGTAAGTGACTAATTCCTGATTTTGAAACTCTGTCGCGGAGACATTCTGAAGACAGTTAATTTTAGGTTGTGATAATGTGTCCTATGTTTTATTGTTCACTTCTTTCTTCGTTACACGTACTAAACATTAGTTTGTAACCTTGTACTGTATAAAATTATATTTAAGTGCTTGACGTAAGGCAAATGAAAATCCATTAATAAGTCAGACAGTTGCATTACTCCCATTCGGGTGTCCGCCTCCCTCCATAGGTGCTATGCACGTTGCAGGTTACACAGTGGCTCGGGGCACGATCACATTTTCGCCACGGCTGTATTAAGGGAATGTTCGTGGACTAGTTACTGCACAAAACCAGTCCTTCTCTCGCTCAGTAAAATTGTAATACATTCTCAAACAGAACTATCACATTATTACTCGTATCATAGTATTACTAACCTTTATCCTATGTACTTAAGTTTAAAAATTTTATTTATCAAGTGTATAATTTACTCATCCTTCTAACTATTTTTATTTGTTCTAGAGACGTAGTTTATCTCAAAGAGTGGCGGGTAATTCTGGAGAATTAGAATAATGACAATAATAGTGATGAAAATCAGGACAACCTCGAAAAAAACTCTCCAGCTCCTGCACAAATTTCAGCTTTGCCTAGACGCGGTTCGAACTTTAGTCCACACAGTGAATTATCTGTACTAAACTTGCATATAAAGACACTTTTATGCCGGCGTAACATTATTGGTAACATGTGCTGACAACATGTTGTCAATAAAAAGGCAAAAAAAAAGGCCAATTGTAAATGTTGGCAACAGGTTGAAAAAATACAGTTTTTATTGATTGAGCTGTAAACATCAGTCCATTATTGTGTGGGGTGGAAGTTCAAAAATTTATTTAGATCCTCAAATTTGTTTACAAAAAAAAAAAAGGATAGGTTAATCAAAATATGTTTCAACAAATTCTACTGATTACCCTTCTTAACTCATATTTTTTAACAATCGGGAAAGTTGGCGTAGACGTTAGCGTTTGTGACTCGTATTCGGGAGGTCTCGGGTTGAAACCCCGTGGCCGGCCAATCTGACTGGGATTTTTCATGGTTTCCTCAAGTCACAAAGGCAAATTTACATACTATGATTCATCACAGCCTCAGTCAACAATAGCATAAATATTAATCAAAATCTGAAATCAGTCACATGAACACAAGCCATCTACAACACAAACAGAAAACAGGAACTTACTCAACAATAGTAACCAAGGCCTACTGGTATACCCACAGATCCTAACACGCTATATGACCACAGATGTTAAAGCGTGTAGAAAAAATGAACAACTATACAAAATTATACATTAATGAAGTATTACCGAAAAATCGCAGAAATTAGCTATATACAATATTGGCATAGCACCTTTTATTTTACACTTAACGGGCTACACAATCGTTTCATTTAACATCTCATTCACCGCCTTATTTTTTTGCCGTTCAATAAATAGTGACAGCTCCTTGAAATATCGATCTCTCGATTTTCCTGGTATAGCTCTTTTGCTTGCGTGTTCTGCTTCTACCATTATTTCGTTAGGAATTTCAATGCAATCTATTTCTACAAATTAACTCAGAAAAAACCATTTGTAGTAAACACTTTTGTTTTATTTTTCTACCATAGTAACCGATTATAACGTTTTCCCTATCATATTAACTGATTTAAGATGTTTCTCAATTGTTATTTTATCTACAAATTTTCAATAATTTCTGTTCCAATAACTACAAAATGCAACTCACATGGATAACTAAACTCGCCGCTGCTCGTTTAGCTAAATTCCATGCTCGCATGTTAAGTTCTACGTACATAACGGTCTTGTAACGTAATAGTAATATGCGTTACAAGAGCGGTATGTTGAAGTTTTCATGTTCGAGGAAAAGTTTGAAAAAGCGAAACGTAGTTGAGCTTTTTCAATTTCCGAGAATTGAAAAAAAAAACATACCGCTCGTGTATCGTACATTATTTTGTGCGAAGATCGTTTATTACATACCTGAAAGAGGAATTTCTAATTAGTTGCAATGAAATCTCCATCTTGGTTTCTGTTCAATGACGGCAAATTTGCAAAACAAAAATATCTATCTTCAACATTGTTGCTTTAAAATGTTTTCTGTGTTTACTATACTCCAGCAGGCCTGATATACGTCTGTCTTTTTTCCCCCCCCAGTCTATAATGAGTCTGGAATCTTGTTGATTTTTTCACGGCTTCCTTAATGTTACTTATATCACGAATGCAGTAACTTTAGTGAAGTTGTAGAGTTTACTTAATTTTTGCAAATATTTAAAAACAATAATTAACAGTGCAATTTAGGTGAAATTGCAGTGGTAAGTTTCCAATTTATAATTATTACTATATTGAACGTCTCTAAAAATAATATGTTAAAAGCCTAAAGCAGTAAAATCAGTAGTCACTTAAGCGGTAAGAAGAGGGAAATTGTTATGTGTGTTAGGTTGGGAATACTGAATGTGGAATTTTAGACTTTTCGCGGATTGGTTTTGTGCGGAAAACAAGCAAATACGCACGATCTCGCACAAATAAATATTATAATACTAGGCGGAACCATAATTTACCATTAAGAGAGCAAACATTTTCACAACGGCAGGTTTAAAACGCAATATTAGTCTGGGACCAAGATTATATAACTCCATAAAGGAAATGCATCCTTAATTTCCAACGTTTTTCGTTGTAAAGTTCAATTATAAAAATTAAACATATGCTTATAAATTATAATATTTAAATTGGTTCTATGCTTAAAGTATTTGAGTCTTAATTTATATTTCTGTGTATTAACTTTTGTATTTTTTGTATGTAGATGGAAGTACACCCGAATAGAGCTTTGTTCATACATGTCTTCCTGATTCTTTATATCTTTTATGTAATTTAGTATAATTAAATTAATATCAAATATATGTTGACAACATTGTTAAGGCGTGTTTACACCAGTGCAACATTGTTGTCAACATAGTTACAAGCTATGTTGTGTGCTTTTAGTCTAGTGGTATTCCAATTATTCCAATACGGAATGGAATTGAGAAAGTTATTTTAACAGAAAAATGTACAGAGACCGGCGGATTTCATGGGATATTTAGTACAACGGCTATAAAAAAGAGGAAAATGACAAATGATGCATGCCAAGAAATTTCAGAATTTCATGAGTATTAATTATGGAGATGGGGTAGAAAAAACTGAAGTGTTTTAACGACACAGTTTTATAGTGAATTAAAATGAAAAACTCAGAAACTCCAAGGAAGTGGAGCTGAAAACTCAAATGGTTCTCATATTCCTTTCTCAGCATCCTGAACTGAACTAAATTCTGACAAAAATGCTGTGCTGCCAGATGGTGAAAACAAAATGTCCGCATATCCTGTGCAGAATTTCCCGAACTGCCTTTACAGAACCAATAAATAATTATTATTACACATTTTATGTCAAATTGCAACAATATATAAATTTGTTTACTATTTATTTACATAACCTGACATATTATATACTTCGTTTTAATTATTATTTTTAGTTAGCTACATTTTGAATATAAAAAACCAACACTAGTATTAAGACATCACATACGCGATAAGTTCATCTCGCACCATATCTCGAATAATATTAATATTAATAAAGTGCAGGAATTGAAATCTAGAATTACTAAATTAAATATACAAGCTACATTACTGACACTTCGGATTCACACTGTGACAAGACATGTCTACTGAAGCATTTCATAACACAAAACAAAAACAAGACAAAATAACTAATTAAAAAGAAATAGAATATAGGTATGTGAAGTTTCGAGTATTTTTCATTAAACAATGAAATAAAAAAATTACCAACATTTTTCCGAAGAAAAATCTCTTCAAACTCATTTTCCCAAAATTTTCCTTCACTTTCTTAAAATCACTCATTTTGGAGGAAAAAATTAATCTGGCAACACTGCAAGAATGTTGATTCGATTTAAACACTTTTTCATACAAAATGTCACTAACATTTATACGATTTGTTGTCAACAATGTTAGGCCTACGTCTGTGTAAATGTGTCCTAGTCTCTAAAACCGCGGTGACCAAAGCAGGTTTCGTGATTACATCGTGTAATCACAAACATTCAAACGGGTACGAGGAGTTTCCTGTACATTGCTGTTTTTTTCATTCACGTACTGAAGGCAATCAGTGGCGGTATCATGTCGCTCTACAAACTCTGTCTCTAAAAGCAGCAAGAGGTGGTTTCGTAAAGAATGAGAAGAAGAACTTTTTTTGATGTTCTGTCAGACAAAATGTAAAATTTTTACTTTGCTCAACGGTTCAATTAGGAGTATATAGAAACATTAATTGCCACACTGAATAATTTATTATTATTATTATTATTATTATTATTATTATTATTATTATTATTATTATTATTATTATTACTACTGATCACTAAGTACAGTATGTGTTTCTGTAATTCTTCTGTACGTACATGAATATTGATATTTTTAGATCTTCTCCCTAGAAGGATAAAATTATTAGCTTTTATCTCAGTTTTAATCTCCTTAAATTTTAGTTGAGGGTAACTATTTATTAGCTATTCATTTAATAATAATATCGTAGAAAAACTGATTCAATATTATGTGCCAACGACCTGTTAAACGCCAGGAATTGACATGTCTTAAATCATAGCCATGAAGAGAAAGATGAGTTAAATAAATGTAAGGAAGTCAGCTACCTAATGGGGTTTGAAATATCTCGTGCTCTAAAATCTTTTAATGGAACAGAATTTCTCAAAAGAGTATTGATTAAAATAGCTTAAATAACTTGTCCATAAGAATTTTTTAATTTTTAAAAACTACGAATTTCTCGACCAAGTATCGAGCAAAGAATTTAGAAAATTCCTAATTATATTTAAGAGAAAGGTTAAAAAAAAGAACCAAGAAAAATCGTAACTTATATTGTTCACTGGCTCTTGATGACAGCGGTGACATGACTGATAAAGCAAAGCTTGAGATTTTTATTCGCGGGATTGACCAATATGTTAGTACAGGAACCACCACTGGTTGTAGTTTTCATGCCAAGTACCTTTCCTCCGTCTCCTTACTTCATAGGCTGTATGTCCCATGTAATCACTGCAGCTCGAGTTTTGGTCACGTCTAAAAGTTCAGTGCTCTCGAACAAAGGATTTGACTGGTGGGCAATATCGAAGGTTCTTCTGGGCATTACAAATTGCATCCAAGTAAGTCTACTTCACTTAAATCTCGTCATTTCATATCACTAAACAGTATGGTTGCAAGATGGTGTATGAGCTACTGTCACGCCAGACGGACCTAAGTCAAACAAATTATAAATTCTCTCTGTGAAATATTCACGACCCGTGAACCGGCGCCAGCCAGGACCCCCATGGACAAGACCGTTGGCAGACATTAGTGTCTACATCTAAGGGGTCAGCCGACGGACATTCTACATCGAGACGCTCGCTAGATCACGAGTTAAGACATCCTCAGTTGACGACACTTACTACAGTAGTATATGGGGATGGTCAATAATGTCTGGTGACTATTAAGGGCCTGAGCCATCTCTCTAGTATTAGTTATGGGAACTGAAAATCCTTTTCTCCCGGGAGTTGCATGCATAACAGATCAACTATGGTCCGAATGCAGAATTACTTCGGTTCGATCCTCCCTATACATCTGTAGACACAATATGCCATATGCAAATACTAACATACACACAAACACACACACACACACATCAGGTTCAAGCTGTCCTCTGAGTAGTAAGTAGTAAATAAGTAAGTAGTAAGGCAAGTAAGCAGTAAGTAAGCAGTAAGTAGTAAGTCTGGTATTTTGAAAAGACTTAAAAGATCTTTGCCTATATCTTGTCTCCTGAATGTATATTATGTCTTTATCCATTCTCATTTAATGTACTGTATATGTCATTTATTTGGGGGCATGATAAGAAAACTGCTTTGAGACCTTTACAAATTATTCAAAATAGAGCTTTAAGAAATTTATTGGGTTTTCATCATTTGACTCCAGTTAAATATCTATATCAATTTTCTTTCGTTCTACCAGTTGAATCAATTATCAAATTAGGTGCTGCTATTTTCATGTACAAAGTTATTAACAATTTAATACATAGTAATATTATATTTCAGTTTAATAAAGATATACTTACCTATTTAACAAGACAAAAAGACAATATATTTTTTTCTCAGCATAGCTCCGTAACTTATGGAACGAAAGGACAACCATTTTTTAACAACAACTTTTAACCAACTTCCTTTAGAATATAGAATTTTACCAAATTGCCGGTGTTTTAAGAATTGTTTAAAAATACGTTTTTGGGAAGATTATTTATTTTAATTCTCAGTTGATTTATTTATTTCATGGTTTCAAAGTTTTTCTTCTTTCTGCCCAAAACTTTATGCCTTCTTACTATTTGTTCTTATTTTGCTTTCTTTCTTTAATAAATTCTTGTGTTATTGTTTGTTTTCACAGACTGTAGTTTCATGACGTTTTCAATTACATTGTACAACATATAGTATATGTTCTTGTATAGCCCCTACATATGAGTTATACTCGTTGGGGCATACTCAATAAATTTAAAAAATGTAAGCAGTAAGTAGTAAGTAAGCAGTAAGTAAATAGTAAGTAGTAGTAAGTAGTGATGGTGGTGGTGATGGTGGTGGTAGTGGTGATGGTGATGGTAGTAGTAATGGTAGTAGTGGTGGTGGTGGTGGTAGTAGTAGTGGTAGTAGAGGTGGTGGTGGTGATGGTAGTAGCAGCAGTAATAATGTTGAGTGGCTAGAAGCACGTCGGCTCGACAGTGGCTTATTGTGGACCCCGAAGTATGGGATGAATGAGAATGAGGTGTACCACCCCACCGGCCGCATAAGACACATCACCCGCTCACCTAATGGTCCCCCTAAACCCCCCGCCTTAAGTTCATGCCTACAAGAAGACTAAACACCACAGGATCAATTCCGACAGCCCTTGTAAGGTGTCGAAGTATCCTCGGAAGTGATCTTATGGAATGAATCCTCACAGAGATATTGTGTGAAAGGCTCGGAATCCAGAAACGGTTTCGGAGAGGACGCCCCTTCCGCAAGCGCAAGAAAACCTGCGTCATGACCTGAATATGCCTATGAAATGAGATGATGTAGATGAATATGATATGAAATCTAAATTCTTTTCCTACAGGGAAGACGAAGGGAAATGGACCGCAGCAATGAAATTCCCAACACGGTATTTTTCTAAGTCAGGGATGCAGAAATCACGGAGAGAGGGATGGAAGCACGGGGAAAGCATTGGTTCCCCTTCCACAGTCCACCGGCGTTGAATGACTTCTCCGTGACTCGTCTACAACCATGTGGCGGATTACAACAAACTCGTGCTCACGGAAAAAATAACGAAAGTACAGGGACATCATTTTATTTTTACTTCAATTTTTGTTGTACCTGAGTTTTTGAATGTACTTCACTCCCACCACTTCTACTAATGAAGTTCAACCGTCCTCCACACAGATCCAAGACAGCATATACAGTCATAGTAGCCTTACGGTCGTAGTAAACAGTACGTTCCAAAAATATGTTCGCGTTTTCCAGTGACGAAAGAGCTTTCAATATTGAATCATTTTCGCATAGGTACTGTCGTCCATTTGCCTACGTCGCATCCCGGTTTCCCCCACCAGCTTTTATACGCCCAGCTAGTGGCTGGGCTGTCTTAGCTCTTTTCTGATAACATTAATTTCTGTTAGGAATTGAACGTCTAAGTAATACTATACAACTGTTTAAAATAACTTAAATTAAAGAGCGTCGTTAAGTAATTAACTTTCACGTGATTTCCTCCCTTTCTACGACCTTACGACATAACCACTTGGACGGACAGTAGAGAGCATGTCTGAGTAATTTTATCTTTTCGGATCGGGCAGAAGTGGAGATTGAATTTACAGTACGTAAGGTACTCTTTTATAGAGTAGGTATAGAATTATTTCAACATGAGTTACTGATACTGTTGTGTCCAGGGATTATGATAAGCACTATATTTCACTTTAATTTAAAGTAACGAAATCGTATTATTGATGCATGCTTTACAATGCGAGATCTCACTTCCTGTTTCGACAGATTACAGAGCACAGTTTAGTTAACATCAGCACAGTCCAATCCTTGAACATGCAGAAATGCGTACGTTTGCATCTTGCATTTTATCGCGAGCTCAGCTTAGCAACAGCTGAATTATTAGCGAAGATATAGCTTCCCTAGCGAGACGTTTTAATTGGCGATGATTCCGAAACTCTGAATTTCCATTGGTCAAGTCAAAAACAGATTCAATCGTGAAAGTTCCTTTAATCCATATTGTTTTAAGTAACGACCTGAAACGCCGATATCAAGAATGGTTAATAAGCAGAAGCGTGGTGCTTGGCGAGTGCAACACCGTCCTTTTAGAGGATCCGCGGGTGAAGTGGCGTCACTTTGGTACGTCACAAGGGACGCGGTTCGAGAGTTTATAAAAGGACATGAAACGTCGAAAACGCGGTCATTAGTTATTGGTCAAGATTGCGGTCATGGAGTAGCGCTCCCGACGTCCAGTAAGAAGTTCTGAAAATGGCATCGAATATGGCACCACCTTTGGACAGCATTAGGGTTCGCCCTACTATTTATTATAAGTAAAATCATCAGATCATTCTTTAAACTTTTCATTTAACTAGTTATCATGGTATTTCAGAATTAACAGAAATTTTCATACTTTCCAAATCGTTCAATACTCAATATTTTATTTTGTAGTAAATTGATATTTTTATTAATAAACTTAGTACTAGTGAATTTCTACACTTGCAATTACTCTGAAAACCTGAGATCACATTCATAGTAGGAATCCTTCCTGTCCACAAGAAAGAACAGTCTATAACGTATAACGCAGTGTTTGATTAGTTTGTGTTATTTTGATAGAGATTATAACTAACGATTATCTCGAAGATAAGCCATCCGCCCTTGTCGCGGCAAGCGCCACGACAAATTAATGGTGTCAGATATGATAGAGCTTAACAATAAATTATGATGTCAGAAATGGTATAATAAATATTGGTGTCAGAATTAATATAGTATAACAAAATATTGGTGTCAGAAATGGGCACAATAATACGAAGTACGAACCTGGTAATTGGGATTAGGTACAATAGTCTATAGTGCGATAATATACACAAAAGAACTGAAGCCTGTATCGAAATGAACGGCCACCATTTTAAAAAAATGTGTTTAAATATCCATATTGTGATTATTTTTCAATTTAACTTCATTCTCTATATATTGTAAGCTATAAATGTGCTGTAGACAGAACAATATACACTGCATAATGAATACGTCCACATGGACAGCTCAGTTCGTGAGTAAAAACACTCATTGTTAATACAGTACTGTATTTTGATTAAACCAAAAACCTAATGAAACTGATCAAACTCAAAAACGCGATATTTCCTAGTTTACGTAAATGGATGAACTACGTTTCTTCTCTCCTATACCTAGTAAAGTGATTTGTTAGTATATTACGCCAGTATCATCGAACTCCAGTCTTGGAAGGGGGTAGCAAACGGCGTTGATCCAGAGGTATAGGCAAGTTAATATTAAAAATGTTAGTAAAAATAAAATGATGTCCCTGTATTTCCGACCACAATAATTATAACAAACTCTTCACAAATGAAACAACGTGCTTTGTGATTATTTTGAATACAGAAGTGTTCATTTTTCCTATTGTTCTTTAAACTAGTACTTTCCGACCGATACTGCTTGGAATTCCATCTCTAGATAGTGAATACAAATCTTCTGTACCTAGTCATGTGGATGAAGAGTGGCCTTGAGGGAAGGGATGAACGACGTAGTCCGGCTTGTGCGTAGCTACAATTGTTTATTTCTTAGATCTACAATAAGAAATGGAGCCATATTGATAAATAAAATGGAAATTTACCATAATGTTCTATTAATGCGAGCTGAAAGTGTGTATTTGCTGCGCGTTTTATGTAAACAACAGATGGCCTGGTCCGGCCCTGCATTAGAACAGAGCATCTGTTTTGTACCGGTATGTCTGTCCCCGCTTCAGCTGTACCGTGTAGCCTACCTGTAAACCCCCTCCTCCCATCCAGCAACGTTGTCAAACGTTGCATATTGTAAAGTTTAATAATCCGTTAAATATTACAATTAGAAAACAATAGGACAATTTTTCTTCCTTATAACATGGATAATCATCAGTTAAAATAATGACACTTATACCCCTTACACCCTGTATATGGTCTAACTCAACAATGCAAAAGAAATTTATGTGTTCTCTTTGACTAATAGAATCTTGTACTGTGATATAACAATGGGTGGATCGCGATTTGTACGTCTATCTGCAATGAAAATATGTTGGTACAAGAAAGAAACATGATACACAAGAATGTAATTAAATTTTATTGTATTCTTATTCACGGAAGAACTATACCTTTCCAATCTCAATTTTGGAAAATATTCAATAATATTATATTCGGGAAAAGTGTACACAATTTCGGAGAAAGTAGTTTCAGTTTCGGAAATATTAATATAAAGTTCAGAAGATGTAAAATTAATTTCAGAAAAATGAAAATTCAACTTCAGAAAAATAAAACTAATTTCGGGAAGCTTTAGTATTGTTTAAATTGTTTTTATTTTGAATAATATTGTGCTAGATTAGATATAGGCCTATTAGTTGCACTGAATTAATATGAACGATGATAATGACAATTCTTGTTGCCATGTAAACGTATATTGTCAATAAACGTTGTTCTTTTAATAGCTGTGTAACTACAATATTTCTGTTCTCTTGAGAGATTAACGAAAATCAATTATATATATATATACTTTATTAATTTTTTATTTATTTTAGTAGGTTATTATACGACGCTTTATCAACATCTTAGGTTATTTAGCGTCTGAATGAGATGAAGGTTATAATGCCGGTGAAATGAATCCGGGGTCTAGCACCTATAGTTACCCAGCATTTGTTCATATTGGGTTGAGGGGAAAACCCGGAAAAAACCTCAACCAGGCAACTTGTCCCAACCGGGAATCGAACCCGGGCCACCTGGTTTCGCGGCCAGGCAGGCTAACCGTTACTCCACAGGTGTGAACTATACATGTGTATATATATATATATATATATATATATATATACAGGGACATCATTTTATTTTTACTTCAATTTTTATTGTACCTGAGTTTTTGAATGTACTTCACTCCCACCCCTTCTACTAATGAAGTTCCAGCTGCCCTACACACAGATCCAAGAAGGCATATAGTAAACAGCACTAAGTTAATGAGTATAGTACGTTCCAGAAATATGTTCACGTTTTCCAGTGACGAAAGAGCTTTCCATAGTGAATCATATTTTCGCACAGGTACTGTTCGTTTGCCTACGTCGCATCCTGATTTCCCCCACCTGCTTCTGTTGGCCCCTCTGTAAAAGCTGGGTTGTCTTAGCTCTTTTCTGAAAACATTAATTTCTGTTAGGAATTGACGTTTACGTAATATTGTACAACTTTCTAAAATAACTTAAATAAAAAGGCCTCGTTAAGTAATTAACTGTCACGTGATTTCCCCCCTTTCTACGATCCTGTGGCATAACCACTTGGACGGACAGTAGATAGCATGTCTGAGTAATTTTATCTGTGGGAGTCGGGCAGAAGTGAAAATTGAATTTACAGTACGTAAGGTACTCTTTTAAAGAATAGGTATATGAGTTACTAGTACGAAGGACGAAACTGGCAATTGGAATTAGATGCAATAGTCTATAGTGCGATAATATGCACAAAAGAACTGAAGCATGTATCGAAATGAACGGCTACCATTTTCAAAAACTGTGTTTAAATATTCATATTATCATTATTTTTCAATTTAACTTCTTTCTCTATATTGTACGCTAATGTGCTGTAGACAGTATAATATACACTGCATAATGAATACGTTCGCATGGATAACTCAGTTCGTGAGTAAAAACACTTATTCTTAATACAGTACTGTATTTTGATTAAACAAAAACCTAATGAAAGTTATCGAACTCAAAATCGCGATATTTCCTAGTTTACGTAAATGGATGAATTACTTTTCTTCCCTCCTATATCTAGTAAAGTGATTTGTTTGTGTTTTACGCCAGTATCATCGAACTATAGTCGTGGAAGGGGAGAGCATACTGTGTTTCCGGTTCTCTAAACGTATAGCCAAGTTAATATTAAAAATGTTAGTAAAAATAAAATGATGTCCCTGTATATACTTATCCGAAATTAAGTTTACTTTATGAATATAAATTATTTCCGAATTGAGGTTAACTTCTCCAAAATTAAAATTAACTTTTCCGAAATTGAGATTAGTTTTTCCGAAATTGAGGTTGAAAAGTTATAGATCAAATAGATAGACAGATGGATTTATTGTGTAATGTTATACATACAGATGTTATATTATCATAATTTTCTCTTACATCAAATGCACGGGTCTTCTGACCGTACGTGCTTTGTACCTAAAACAAGTCCTACTTTGTAGGTTTCACCCCCCTCACCTATGATTATAGATCAAATAAGAAATTAGAAGAAATAAAAAATAGACAATGAATTTATTAGAAAATTTTATAACATTTCGGGCAATGAGAAGAAAATTCACTGACAACGGAAAACAGTACCTACTAAAACAATTTTCCAAACAAAACTCTAAAAGAAAGAGGGCAGAACCAGGAAGCGACAGAATGACTATATAGGGAAACAGCAGCTCTCAAAGCGCTTAGCTTCTCCCACTACAGTTGCTGTTGTACGGGTACTCGTATCCTGACTGCTCGATTTACTATACGAGTTCGCCACTCCTGGTGACTATAAAGATGAATGAAGCAGAACATCTTCAACATGAAGTGTAGAATAATATTCGAAAAGCAGAGCAAATTTGCGTACTAGAGACTTATTTCAAATCCTGAAAAGGTCAAAGACGGCACGAGGCAGGTTTCAATGGGGCAATCCCATTTTCTTTGGCATCGGACTACTTACGTAACTAATCGTCATCCTCATGACTTGGGCAGGAAATTATAAGTTATCGTTTCGATCACCTCCAAAAATATCAAAACCATAGTGAAGCACGCCTTGCGAGGTTATGAAAATTTAGTACAAGCACTTCCTTGTAGTCCTTTGTTTAATTATTTGTTGTTTGTAAATTATGAGAATGTACGCTACAGAATCCCAGTCAAAAACAAAACATTCTGTATGCGGACAATCAAATCGGGGACCACGGCTATAATCATGAAATTAGAAGTGAATTTAAAATAAATGACATAAAAACATGAGAGAATTACAGAGAATCGTGGCTACTTACAGAAAGGATACCTGATTACGGTACGTATCCCAAAATGCTTCAAAACTCCACTATTCGAAGAAACAGATTCGATGTCCATTTCAGAGAGTGGAAAGAACAGTTTTAAGTAAATAACAACATTTTAATTCAAAATTCTATAATCTTATGATGTAATTTTACAGTGTCAAATTCTTTTACTTCATGATTTATAATAATTTTAAAAGCTGTAACCACTGACAGGGGAAACGCCCTTAAAACAATTGAACACTTCATCATTTTATTTTGTATTTTCAAAGCGTCACTTTATTCACAGGAAATCGTAACTAAGTGAAGGAAAATATAAATAGGTGAATATATATTATTTCATCCGTAACGTGAATTATTTAAATTATTATTATTTACTTACTTACTGGCTTTTAAGGAACCCGGACATTCATTGCCGCCCTCACATAACCCCGCCATTGGTCCCTATCCTGAGCAAGATTAATCCATTCTCTATCATCATATCCCACCTCCCTCAAATCCATTTTAATATTATCCTCCCATCTACGTCTCGGCCTCCCTAAAGGTCTTTTTCCCTCCGGCCTCCCAACTAACACTCTATATGCATTTCTGGATTCACCCATACGTGCTACATGCCCTACCCATTCAAACGTCTGGATTTAATGTTCCTAATTATGTCAGGTGAAGAATACAATGCGTGCAGTTCTGTGTTGTGTAACTTATTTAAATTATTATTATTATTATTATTATTATTATTATTATTTAGTTTCAGTCCTATTTAAAAACTTTTGTTATTTTGAAAAGCAATAGGCCAACAGAATATCATGAAGTGAATATAGTTCCTTGAATATCTAATTAATGAGCTAAAAAATTTGTATCATAATACAGAAAATATTCACTTAGGCAGATATATTAGTTAACAGTTAATAGTCATAAAACAAAGAAATCAGGGAGGAATGTACATTTTCGGAAATAATTTTCAAAATTCATGATGACACAGCTACCGTATTTTAATCGATTATTTAACAAAGTTGTTTGACAAACTGTCTGTATAATATACTTTATAATTAAAAGAACAGAACTTTGAACATAGTAGGTAGACCTATTTTGAATTAAATAAGGTAAGTATAGAATAAGCCGAGAAACCTGGAACATTCTGTATATTATTTGTCTACTATGATACAACGTTCAAACAAGTAAGTACAACTGATTTACACATTGATAAATGTACAATTATTAATATCAATTAAAATAAAGTTGGCTCATTTTCTCATTACACTAAATAAAAATTTCGTTCGAATTTATCAATTTCAGTAATGTAATGTTCCGATTGTATCGTTCTTCTCTGGTATTACAAGTTGGTGAAAAATCGGATCTGACATGATTATACAAAGTATTAACAAATCTCTCGTCAAGGTCACCGACGTAGCTCAGGTGGTAGAGCGTTTGCCTGTTGATCCGGAGTTGCGCTCGTGCGTGGGTTCGATTCACGCTTGGACTGATTATCTGGGTGTTTTTTTCGACATTCTTCCCAACCGTAAGGCGGATGTCAGATAATCTATAGCGAATCTTCGACCTCATTTCGTCCAATACTATCTCGCCATCACCAATTCCATCGAAGCTAAATAAACCGGTAGTTCATACAGTGTCGTTAAATAACGAAGTAAAAAATCTCTCGTCAAAAATTCTACAATTTCAGCTATGTCGATCTTTCTTGGGGTGCTCCAGCACAACTCACATCTACTGCTTTACAAGTTGTTGAATTACTCACAGAATGCTTGTAAAAATATTTACGGATTACAGAGCACAAAACCATAACACTATTACAAATATAAGAAACTTTCGAGTTTTATTTTAAGATGGGTAGATTACTGAGTGATTTGATTGTCATGAAGAAAATTACGAATTCAAGAGAAACTGAAGAAAAGTTGGAGGAAAATTATGGAGGATAATAAGAAACGATATATAAAATATATAACAATTGAAATTACTTCTCTTAAAATTACAAAAACTTCATATAGTAGTACATAGAATCAAAATTAAAGACATATAGAAGGTTTTCTTTAATATATTTTCGATTACGTGTACTAAAATTAAAAACGTGGTACACCATTGGACATACTCCTTTGCAGAATGAACAAATTTTAATAAATAAACACTGCGCAAAGAGATTACTGGCCGTTCACGTCAAAGGTAGAATGCTGATATCAAAAGAAGGAAGCTTTTGAAAATCATGAAAGAGATTATGGTGATCATGATGATTCTGATAACAAAAGAGTCTAAAAGTGATCGCTTGTCCATTCCCTATAAATAAATTTTGTTTCATTTCACATAATAAACTTTGTAAACAAATCAACATGGCTAAATGAATATCAACGTTTTAGCAACAAAACTTCAGTTTCTTTTGTGGAACACTTGCAACTCTACAAAAATGCTGATATAGCACTTGAAAACCTGTAGTTTTATATGTCTCGCGTTTCAGAAACCTACTAAAGATAATTTTAACTTTCTACTGACATGGCACGAATCCTTGCTGCATATAAACAATAGAATGAATTTCTCGAGCAACGAGCGCGTGAACAAGAAAACAGTCATGAATTTCAGGCCACGCAATCCCCGGCCCATTCAACCGCAGCAAGGATAAGAAAGCAGAGTTCATTTCCAAGCAGATTCTATGACGAACTTCATTGACAAATAATCTGTAAGTCAGATTTTCCGAGTACTTCAATTTCCTTTCACTATTAATTCCACCACAGTTCCATTTACACATCGTCGCACCGGTTCTGGACAGTTTCTGCAGTTGGAAAGGACCGTTGAATAAGGAATTGAATCAGTCGGAGCTAAAAGGAACTAAGTCACTTTCCACACTTTTCAGGAGAAGCAAAAAACATTCCACTAATAACACAAATGTATATATTTTTATGTTATAGAAGACAAAAAAATATTTAAAAGTCTTAGTTTCTTCTTCCACCTTTCGATGCACATGACATCCGTTGTTCAAATTGTTGCATAATCCAAAACTGCATATTTTGACTTAGTTCCTTTTAGCTCCGACCGATTCAATTGTGTCTACCGCTGTGGAGTAACGGTTAGCATGCCTGTCTGTGAAACGAGCGGGCCCGGGTTCAAATCCTGGTTGGGACAAGTTACCTGGTTGAGGTTTTACCGGGATTTTCACTCAACCCATTAACAGCAAATGCTGGGTAACTTTCGGTGCTGAACCCTGAACTCATTTCTGACATCACCTTCATATCACTCAGGTGTCAGATAACCATAACAGTTGATGAGGCGTCGTAAAACAACAATGAAAAATACGGAATTGCCACCATGCGAACCACAGTTTATAAACCACCCGTTGCACATCTGCGATCGTTGCGGTCCACGGCAAAGCAGCTTTCGAGCTCGGTGGAGTACGAACCCTGGACCCCGTGCATACGCCATCAAGCGTACTGCGTGCAGGGAGGTAGAGCTTCCATGCGGCAGGCGTGGAACCACGCTTGTCTGACCTAATGGGCTGAGAAGCGCTCTGGAAGAGAAAAATCCCTGTCGCCACCCGGAATCGAACAGTAACCGCGAGCATGGAGCGTGCAGCGCATCATCTGATGACAAAGGATTAGCGACTCTACTGTCAACACTTCTCGGGCACTCCACTGCGTTCACAACACACGATCGGCCCACCGTCAAAGTGGGTCACGACTCTTCCAGGGGGCCTACCTGTCAAAATGATGAGGGTGAAGACGGCCAGAGGCGCAAGCAGTCCGCCGATGTCGGCCATAGCGTCACAGCAGCAGCCGGGGAGCTTGCTCACTTGCACACATCACGCCGGAGTCCGCGCTTCGAAACCGCTCCGCGCCATGGCTCGGTCTGCCAGCGACTGGGTAGGCGTGGGTTTTCCCGGGGCATGGCGGCCCTACACTGCCACTGCGCACCGCTCAATACGCGGAGCGGACTGCCGGGGCCCCCGCCCCGCGCCCCGCGCCCCCGCACAGCCGCCCCCAGCCAGCTTGTTGACATCACACGAGTTTTTGTGTAGAAAGCGACACCGAACTCGGGCGGGCTCCGAAACGTCGGATTCGATGCCGATCGGAGGTAAGGGACTTGCTCTTTCATGCTGCTTTGGAACCCCATTCGTTACAAACGAGTGAAGGCGGCCGCAGCACTCGTTTCCAGGTAACACATATACCAAATACACAGCTGCGAGTTATAAAATTATCATATCTGCTTGAAATCTGTTGTGGAAAAGCTGCCCCGGGGGCAGATATCTTAAGGGAAGACTCCAATGAAAATCATGAAAATTTTCCCAAAGTTTTTTAGCTATTTCACTTATTCAGAATTTATATTTTCATACCCCAAATGGATTCAGCTCAATTCTGATTACAAATACTCGTATGTTTACACTTTTTAAATTAAGGCTGGAAGGGGGCGTGGAATTTAAAGAGCTGTCAAAATTGTTTCTCATCGAAGAATTCTTTTTTTTTTAATTTCTGATTACAAAGCTAGTATATTTTTGTTGGCTCCCTGAAGTTACTAGATCAATGTAGCGGAGGAGTATATTACTTTACATAAATATTCATTTTATTTTCAAATCTATTTTTCTGTGTTCATTTTTGTTCATTCAACACCAACTTTCTTATGCCAAATATTAATCAATCTGGATGAAATTTTTACTGCAAGTATTTATGAGATAGCTGCATGTTTCTATGCATTTATTTTGTGAGAAATGCTGCTAGTTTATTTTATTAATATTTTTAATAACGCTGCTAGTTTATTGTATTATATAAATGCATAGAAACATGCAGCTACCTCATAAATACTTGCAGTAAAAATTTCATCCAGATTGATTAATATTTGGCATAAGAAAGTTGGTGTTGAATGAATAAAAATGAACACAGAAAAATAGATTTGAAAATAAAATGAATATGTATGTAAATTAAAATTCTCCTCCGCTATATTGATCTAGTAACTTCAGGGAGCCAATAAAAAGTTACTAGATTTGTAATCAGAAATTTTAAAAAGGAATTCTTCGATGAAAAACAATTTTGACAGCTCTTTAAACTCCACGCCCCCTTCCAGCCTTATTTTAAAAAGTGTAAACATACGAGTATTTGTAATCAGAATTGAGCTGAATCCATTTGGGGTATGAAAATATAAATTCTGAATAAGTGAAATAGCTAAAAAAAACTTTGGAAAAATGTTCATGATTTTCAGTGGAATCTTCCCTTAAGAGTATTACTCGACGCGAAGTAATAGGGCTATACAGAATATATCTTAATTAGACCGACAATCTTCAACTAAGCCTTTTCTTTTTTAAACATTTTTGGTACGGAATATTGAGCTCTGGCTGCTCATTTCCATATCACGACGCATAGTTTAAATGCTAGGCATCATGCTCCTCCCACTCTGACTGCACTGCCTGTGCTCACTTATTTTTTCAACTGTTATGGCATTGTTTGTCTTTGAAAATGCTACAACGTTCATAAAACGAAAGTTACTAGTGAGTAAACTATTTACAAAACACTCCCAACATAAAAGTAAGATATGATAAATAAGTAAATAAAACATTACTATTAGCATGACTCGGAAGTTCACAGTACTTGATA
The DNA here is from genome assembly GCF_040183065.1 of Periplaneta americana. NCBI lineage: Eukaryota > Metazoa > Arthropoda > Insecta > Blattodea > Blattidae > Periplaneta > Periplaneta americana. Next base: position 44,994,410 of record NC_091121.1, read on the forward strand.
CGCTGATTGCAGTCATTTTTCAAAGCAAATTTCTTCCATTTAATCCGGTTATTCGTAACATAAGAAATACCTTTATAGACCCTTATTCATAATTAATAGTCTTCTATCAGGTAATACTATTATGAACGTTCGTAACAGAAAATACAATTGGATCTGAAAGTTGTGAAAGCAATTATAATAGTAATATGCGTTACAAGAGCGGTATGTTGACGTTTTCATGTTCGAGGAAAGGATTGAAAAAGCGAAACGTAGTTGAGCTTTTTTAATTTCCGAGAACATGAAAACAAACATACCGCTCGTGTATCGTACATTATTTTGTGCGAAGATCGTTTATTACATACTTGAAAGACGAATTTCTAATTAGTTGCAATGAAATCTCCATCTTGGTTTCTGTTTAATGACGGCAACTTCGGAAAACCAAAATATCTTTCTTCAACATTGTTGCTATAAAATGTTTTCTGTGTTTACTATATTCCAGCAGGCCGTGATATACGTCTGTCTTCCCCCCCCCCAGTCTATAAATGCGAACTTAAAACAAATGGTAAGGTTATGTAATGATTTATTTTTCATTTTAATATTTTAACAATATTATTTATATAACATATTGCAGTAATAACATCGGCATCTGGAATCTTGTTGATTTTTTCACGGCTTCCTTAATGTTACTTGCATTACAAATGCAGTAACTTTTGTGGTGTTGTAGAGTTTACTTAATTTTTGCAAATATTTAAAAACAATAATTAACATTGCAATTTAGGTGAAATTGCAGTGGTAAGTTTCCAATTTATAATTATTACTATGTTAAACGCCTCAAAAAATAATATATTAAAAGCCTAAAGCAGTAAAATGAATATGGTGCTTAAGCGTTAAGAAGAGGGAACATGTTATGTGTGTTACGTTGGGAATGCTGAATGTGGTATTTCACACTTACCGCGTATTGCTTTTGTGCGGAAAGCAAGCAAATACGCACGATCTCGCACAAATAATCTTTTCGTAACAAGTTGCGAATTCAGGGACAGAAAAAATGTTAGTAAAATGTTAGTAAATAAAGAGTTGAATGACATTTTACGTGTCTATAAATTAATTAAATTACTCACTATGATTAGTTACCTGCTACTTTTGAGATTTTGCGAGATGACTTGATGGATTTATGAGCTTGTAATTATCTTCGGATTTTCTTTGTCCTGAAGAAGAATCGGCACTTTAAGTAGTGGTAGACTAATTTATGGATAATATCCATGATGTGTTCTCTGCAACAAAGTGCTCCCGAACACTGGATCGAAAGACCGTCAAAGGTGTCAAGATAGCAGATATCCCACATTGCACTCGCTGAGCTAATCTTTTCTTTAATTTTCAATTCTGTTTGAATAAATACGTTATACACAGCTTGGGAGGGATGAGTTAAAAAACTGACATTCCTACCTGATCGGTAGTCTTTGATTTGGGTGAGAGCTGCACAATGTTTAGATCTATTACATTCCTGTCGAAGGGCACAGAGGGTACACTCAATAAACTTAGAGCAATGATTTACTACATAACCGGTCAAATGATACACTAAACATCTGTCAATCAACGCAGCAGGATTGGTATTCACACTGTTTCTACTGTATTCCGATCTACAACCCGGAACAAAATAGTACGGCATTTTTGTAATTATTTTGTAAACCATCACACAATATTCTTTTGTCACTGGTTAATTCAAAGCACAACATATTGAAGACCTCTACATAACCCTCAACGACAAAGCATATTAACAACCCCTAGCAACTTTCATCATTAAACGCGCGAGAAATATATTTTCGAGGTGTCTGACTTCAGAAAACAGATTCTAACGATCGAAGCGCCACTAGTCATATTCGCTACCAACAATGGGAAAGCATAGAAGTGCGCACACTATTTCTTCTATTCGTCCTGCTATTAGTATATTATTATTATTATTATTATTATTATTATTATTATTATTATTATTATTATTATTATTATTATTATTATATCAATACATATCATTATAATTTTACCTAGCATACTTTGGTAATATTTAGTAACACTCGTAACATTAAAAAGACGGCCACATTACCTTTTTAGGAACTAAATTTACATGAACCTCACTATACACTAAAGTACAGTAAATCATGGAACATTTCAAATGGAACGAGTTAGCAGTCATGCATATGGCATAAGGAGCAGCACCGAGTTCTGGTCTTAAGCCTCAAAAGATTTAACAGGAACTACTCCCAAACTGACGAGTTCCTCACCACATTACATTTGCCAGCACTTATCATAGACTATGCGACCGGGACTCATTAATTTCCAAATAACTGATTACCTTAACCTCTTCCAGTCAATTCGACCAACATAAATAATTAAATGACACCATGTTGCACTGAAACGGAAAGTAAGAGTCCATGGGTTTTTTAACAAAAAATATCCAAAAATAAGTTATCTACCCGATCCTAAAGTTTGTCAATCTAATTAAGATACGCCCTATATTGAATACAGTTAAATCCCCGTTCAACGAAGACTATTTCGAAACCCGGGTAATGAGATAATTTTTCATGGTCGCTGGATATTTCCTTTCTTCTTTTCGTTTAATGTCCCTCGGTATAACAGAAATAAAACATATTTGTATACACCCTGTTACTACGATGTACACTTCCCAATTCCATTGTTTACGGGATCGTTCGTTCTTTGTTTGAAAATGAACAAAATTCCTATAAGAGGTCTTATGATCTGCCGAAAAGCTCTTCATTTTGCCACGTTGCTCGAGGGTTCAAACTTTAAAGCAAGTAATGCCTGGGTAACAGCGCTTCAAGGAAAGGGCTGGCACCGTCTTCAAAGTGGCGGCCGGGGAAGAAAAGTCTGCTCCCATCGGTGATGCTGAATCTTGGCGTGCAAATAAAGTGAAAGAAATCTTAACAGACTACAGTTCGGGCAAGATCTTCAATACTGACACTACAAGGTTATTTTTCTATAATTTGTCTGTAGTAATGTCACGAGAGGTCTGAGATTCGCCCATAAATCCACGAGCGAAGCGAGTGGATTTATCTGGGAAATCTCAGACCTCGAGTGGCATTTATTAGGACTATTTCGTGAATAAAATAAAAATGTAAATAATATGTCCCTAAAATTCGATCACAAAATGTTAATAATTGTATATTAACGAATACTTAACCTATTCAGACATTGTGAAGTTGAAACACTCGTAGATGAATATCGATTACTGCAATAAAGAAATTCGATGTTATTATTCAGTAATGCCAATTGCGAAATACAGGTTTAACAATGTTAATTACATGTACTGCACTTTTCTCTTATTATTATAACATAAATACATTATTATTCATTATCTGCTGAAATCATAATTTAATTTAACAGTAACAGTGGGGACAGCTATATACCAATGCTTATGTATTCACAGCGAGACATGTTGCTACACAGTGAAGCCATCTCTGTATAGATAGGCCTAATTAAAACACGAATTTTATTACGCCATACGGAATGCAGTTTGATCAAAAGACCTTGTTATTACTATGCAAGGTCATTGGGTTTGATATGCGATGATAGGTTATGTTACCTGTGGGAGCAGGACCAATCTCAGCTGTGTCTTATTTCGACAGTTACAATCAGTGCTACACGAAAGCATTCTTTATAGCTCGACAAACGCATTCTCGCTGTGGTGTGTAACGGAACTAAAGCTGCATCTACACAGTTCAATATTCCAATCGCGTATGCGTGTAATCTGGGAAGAATATTGAAAGAATCAAGTTTAAAGGTACGTTCAAGTAGGATGCATGAAGATTTTGTGTCTAAATGGTGCGCCGTTTTGAACGTCGTCTTCACTGCGTCAATATATTAATTAATATTAAATATCAATCTTGCATTCATTGCTTTAAAGTTGAAATAAAAGTTTAACCGTGTAGTTGCATCTTAATGTATTCATGATCATCAATTTACGGGGAAACAGTTGGCGACAACGACTAAAGAAAAGAACGACCATGAGAACGACCATGCTGCAAAAATTATCGCAAAGTCTGACTGTGATTGGTTGGAATTCAAAATTTCATTACACTTCATTGGTCTAAAATGGAATGACGTCATACAAACGAAATAGTCAGAAAAAAATTGTAACACGTAAGAGGGGAAAAATGTAAGGTTGTTGTTTAGTCAACTGTCCGAAGACGGGTTTGAACCTCACAAGTGATACCAAAAAATCACCACTTATGAGACAACTAGGCCAGGAGATAATGGGATAGGGTGGCCAGTTCCTTTCCCCCTCCATTGCATATATCGCCGATTTGCTACAAATGTTACATTAATCAGACTTCAGATGCATACAAACAATTGAAGGGTTCAGAGCCATAGTGGGCCAAGCGCCATTTACTAAAAACTGAGAAAGCAAGGGTTAAAGTTAAGTGAATACCATAGTTTAATGAAAATTGACATATCATTTAGTTTTAATGTGTATACATTATATTACTTGATATATGTTTCCATTGAATTTTGGTAATAACTTCATTTTAACCATTGTTTTCTACGGTTTTAGTAAATGGCGCTTGGCCCACTATGGTTCTGAACCCTTCAACATCAAGTGAGATGTACTGCCTGATAATAGAAGTACATATCAGCCAGAAGCTCCATCAAAGGATTAAGTGTAAGGTGAAGAATGCAATCAAAGCAGTGCCTCAAAGTTTTATTCTATACAAATCCTACAATCGGCAAGAATTTAACCTATTATAAAAACACAAAATCAACAGGTGCACAGCTTAACGAGGTTGCATATTTTTAGGAGTAACTACGTTGGGGTGCGATCAGACTAGCAGAACAAGGGGAATACTAGAAGAATAGCGGAATACAAGGAGAACAGGGAGACTACAAGGAAAAAAAGAGCGTAAAAGGAGATCAAGGTAAATGCAAAGATAATAAGGAGAAGACAAGTAAAACAAAAAATATATATAAGGAGAACAAGGGGAATACAAGGAGGACAAGGGTAGTAAGTCAAGACAAAGACACGAAGAACAAGGGAAATATATGTGGAACAAGGGGAATACAAGAAGAATAAGGATAAGACAAGAAACAATAAAAATAAGGAGAACAAGGGGAATACAATGAGAACAATGGTAAAATAAAGAGAACAAGGGGTATAGAAAGGGAAGAATGGGGAGGCAAGGAAAACAAGGGGATAGAATAAAAACAAGGAAACATCAAGGAGAACAAGGGGAATACAAGAAAAACAATGACGTGACGGTCAATTTCCGAGTTACCCCTCGTACCTAGTGAAGAGGAAGAAGTAGTTCTACGTCAAAATCTAAAATCTTAAACAATCTTAACAGCTTGCCCGTTAAGAAAATTTGAAATACATTTTACTGTATGTTCTGCTGTTGTTTTTTTTTAGTAGGTTATTATATGACGTTGTATCAACATCTCAGGTTATTTAGCGTCTGAATGAAGTGAAGGTGATAATACCGGTGAAATGAGTCCGGGGTCCAACACCGATAGTTACCCAGCATTTGCTCATATTGGGTTGAGGGAAAACCCCGGAAAAAACCTCAACCAAGTAACTTGTCCCAACCAGGATTCGAACCCGGGCCACTTGGTTTCGCGGGCAGATGCGCTAGCCGTTACTCCACAGATGTGGACTCTGCTGTTGTTAGTAAATGTTTACTTGTTGAGTATTTTTGTTTCGAATTTGTTTTGAAGTTTCAAACATTAACCACAGGCAATGATTTATGTTGTTTCAATTGATTATGATGTATATAATAATTGCACTAGTACGGGGTGGGCAAAATAAAACTGGCCCGCGAAAAATACATATGAATTTACTGTACATGTACATATAAGACTGACGCGGAAATGATCCTGACAATGCAGGAAACCATGATTTCGTTACAGCAATGGGTTGCTGTCACATGTCCGCGCATGCGCATGAGGTGTTCGGTGAGGAGAGGACAATCAGTAGAGACAGTGCAATCTCCTGGCCATCTCGATCGCCTGATCTCTCTCCCTGTGATTTTTACCTGTGGGGTAAATTGAAGAGTCAGATGTACTACAGCAGAACAATGAAAACGCTATTGCTGCTATCCCACAGGCAGAGCTGCTACCCGTGTCTCACAATTTGATGAAGAGAGCACAGCGCTGCATCGACGTCAACGGTGGCCATTTCCAGCATCTTCTGTGATGTTCATTAACAGAGGTCAGTCTTAAATAGTCTTATAACTATAAATATACAGGGTGTTTCCGAGGTGGTGTTACATGGCGAGGGGCACATGTATCAATTTGAGATAAGGAACCCTGGTCCGGAAATGACTGAGTCGAAAGTTATAAGCAAAAATAGTTGTGTGGAAATGGAATTGTAATTTGGCACCACGTGCCTTCTTCCCTTAACTTTTGGAACAGCCGTGGAAAAATGGTATGGACCGGATGTCTCCTACGTGGGTACTTGTCCCGACACAATCTGTGACCTTGTCTACTGTTCCCATTGGCTCATCCGTATTCTAAAATCAGGTCTGCGTATTCCGCTCTCGTGTACTCCTCCATTTCACTAGGACTGATCGACTGGACACTACAACTTGTACACACACACTGCTGTCTACAGACGTGCATATCAGGACCGACCATGTCCGTTACACATTACGCTATCTGCATTGCTTAGTGTAGTTTTCTGTTCCCACCTGTCAGACAGCGCACTGAATGGAATACTGTAAGTAGACAACGTAAACAACGTCAAATGAATACAGTATGTGTAAGATGTGCAGATAAATACACATAAATAAGGTGTACAGAGGAATAAAATTATTTCATTTCCACAGAACTATTTTTGCTTGTAACTTTCGACTCGGTCTTTTCCGGACCAGGGTTCCTTATCTCAAATGGATACATGTGCCCTTCGCCATCACCCCTGAAAGTTTGTAACACCACCTAGGAAAGAACCTGTATATAAATGTAAATATTACAGATTTTCCGGACCAGTTTTATTTTGTCCACTCTGTATATCTTTTATTATTGCTATTATGTCTCACAGAAATATTTCTAAGCACTTGTAATTTCTTTTAGTTTCTCGGTAATCTCTTTAAATTATTCTTTATTAAGCATGAAAATATCTTGGAGTGCCACAACTTCTCAACAAAACTAAAGTTGCCCTAAGTGACCTTAAGTTATCATGCTAGTCGTTGGATTAAAGCTCCGAGGATTCAAACCTGGCCGTGGGCGATGTATTTTAAAGGATGATAAAGCTATGGGTCATGTGTTGTAAATTTACAGCATTTAAAAGAACTCTATCACTAATAGAACGCTCCAGGAAAAGGTTGTCTGTCATTTTTCGTACACGTTGAATAATTTCGATATTGAATAACCTTTGCAGTTGAAAGCGTCTGTAAATAAGCTACTACCAGCACTACTACTAGGCCTACTACTTCTTTTACTTTTGACTATTCATAATAGGTAATTATAATACAAAAAAAGGTGAAACTAATCTCATTACAGGCCAAATCGACACAGAAGTTGCGGGAGATTAGGGCTGCCACCTTTTTAGACAGTCGGTATTAATGACAGTAGGGATGTCAGTCTTATGTGCCCGCCACCTTTACCCCCAAGTAAATTCCTCTGGTACTCATTTCTGTTAGAGAATGAGTAAATCAGGGCCAAAGTACGACCGGAATGATTAAACTAATGGAGAAAATTCATGACGCCACCGGGAATCTGCGACCTTCCAACTTTGCAGCGTTACGTCTTAACCGCGACGCTATAATGCTCCCCAATTATAATTCCTGCATCATATAACTTAATAAACTGACCTAAATAGCTTGTGATCTCTAATATCAAGATAATAAATAATTTGATTAAGATATTTAAAAAAAATACAAGTTGCGAATATTATGAGGATTGTAATGAAGCCACATTTAGTTAAGAGAACTTCAATACTGGAAATACAGCATACAGTATCTTTCTCCATCTTCAATTCCATTTTATGGAAGTGAATTTAGATTCCCTGAAAGAGAAACAAAAATCGACTAGGATCTGCAGAAAGGAGATTTCTCGGCAGAACGAACGTATACCTACTCGTTATTGGATCATAAAAGAAATGACATATTGGATGAACAAAAATTAAATTCGTAGAAGACGATGTGTGAAAGAACATGAATTGGTTACGGCAAGTAGTGACGTATCCAGGCAGGCATATCATAGGAACACCAATAATACACCGACAAGTTAATCGAAGAAGTGAGAGGTATTCATTTCAAACATTTAGTTATAATGCATTTTGTCATATAAAGATGAGAAAGATTTTCATTAAAAATTATAATTTTTTAATGAAATGTGGTACTTACGAACCGAATTTTTAAGTGCTGAGGTATTCAAGATTGCCAATGAAATAATCACTATCTTCCCAACCCTAATGTATAGCAGTGACCTAACGGAATAGTCCGAAAAGAAACAGAAATCCACAAAACTCTCCGGGAATAAGATTTCTTCGAATAAAAACAGAATAACCAGCAAGAAACAGAAGTCCACAAAATCTCCAGGAATAAGATTTCTTCGAATAAAAACAGAATAACCAGCAAGAAACAGAAATCCACAAAAATCTCCGGGCGTACGATTTCTTCGAATAAAAACCAGCAAGAAACAGAAATCCACAAAAATCTCCGAGAATAAGACTTCTTCGAATAAATACATAATAACCAGCAAGAAACAGAAATCCACAAAAAATCTCCGAGAATAATATTTCTTGGAATAAAGACAGAATAATCAGCAAGAAACAGAAATCCACAAAATCTCCGGGAATAAGATTTCTTCGAATAATGAAAGACTAACCAGCAAGAAACAGAAATCCACAAAATCTCCGGGAATAAGATTTTTTCGAATAAAAACAGAATAACCAGCAAGAAAAAGAAATCCACAAAAGTTTCCGGGAATGAGGTTTCTTCGAATAAAGACAGAATAACCAGCAAGAAACAGAAATCCACAAAATCTCCGGGAATAAATTTTTTCGAATAAAAACAGAATAACCAGCAAGAAACAGATATCCACAAAATTTCCGGGAATAAGATTTCTTCGAATAAAGACAGAATAACCACCAAAAAACAGATATCCACAAAATTTCCGGGAATAAGATTTCTTCGAATAAAAACCGAATAACCAGCAAGAAACAGATATCCACAAAATTTCCGGGAATAAGATTTCTTCGAATAAAGACAGAATAACCAGCAAGAAACAGATATCCACAAAATTTCCGGGAATAAGATTTCTTCGAATAAAGACAGAATAACCACCAAGGAACAGAAATCCACAAAATTTCCGGGAATAAGATTTCCTCGAATAAAAACAGAATAACCACCAAGGAACAGAAATCCACAAAATTTCCGGGAATAAGATTTCTTCTAATAAAGACAGAATAACCAGCAAGAAACAGATATCCACCAAATTTCCGGGAATAAGATTTCTTCGAATAAAGACAGAATAACCAGCAAGAAACAGATATCCACAAAATTTCCGGGAATAAGATTTCTTCGAATAAAAACCGAATAACCAGCAAGAAACAGATATCCATAAAATTTCCGGGAATAAGATTTCTTCGAATAAAAACAGAATAATCAGCAAGAAACAGATATCCACAAAATTTCCGGGAATAAGATTTCTTCGAATAAAAACAGAATAACCAGCAAGAAACAGATATCCACAAAATTTCCGGGAATAAGATTTCTTCGAATAAAAACAGAATAACCAGCAAGAAACAGATATCCACAAAATTTTCGGGAATAAGATTTCTTCGAATAAAGACAGTATAACCAGCAAGAAACAGATATCCACAAAATTTCCGGGAATAAGATTTCTTCGAATAAAGACAGAATAACCACCAAGGAACAGATATCCACAAAATTTCCGGGAATAAGATTTCTTCGAATAAAAAACAGAATAGCCAGCAAGAAACAGATATCCACAAAATTTCCGGGAATAAGATTTCTTCGAATTAAGACAGAATAACCAGCAAGAAACAGATATCCACAAAATTTCCGGGAATAAGGTTTCTTCGAATAAAAACAGAATAACAACCAAGGAAGAGAAATCCACAAAATTTCCAGGAATAAGATTTCTTCGAATAAAGACAGAATAACCAGCAAGAAACAGATATCCACAAAATTTCCGGGAATAAGATTTCTTCGAATAAAAACAGAATAACCACCAAGGAACAGAAATCCACAAAATTTCCGGGAATAAGATTTCTTCGAATAAAAACAGAATAACCACTAAGGAACAGAAATCCACAAAATTTCCGGGAATATGATTTCTTCGAATAAAGACAGAATAACCAGCAAGAAACAGAAATCCACAAAATTTCCGGGAATAAGATTTCTTCGAATGAAAACAGAACAACCACCAAGGAACAGAAATCCACAAAATTTCCGGGAATAAGATTTCTTCCAATGAAAACAGAACAACCACCAAGGAACAGAAATCCACAAAATTTCCGGGAATAAGATTTCTTCGAATAAAAACAGAATTACCACTAAGGAACAGAAATCCTCAAAATTTCCGGGAATAAGATTTCTTCGAATAAAGACAGAATAACCAGCAAGAAACAGATATCCACACAATTCCGGGAACAAGATTTCTTCGAATGAAAACAGAACAACCACCAAGGAACAGAAATCCACAAAATTTCCGGGAATAAGATTTCTTCGAATGAAAACAGAATAACCACTAAGGAACAGAAATCCACAAACATATCCGGGAATACGATTTCTTCGAAGAAAGACAAAAAAGCCAGCATAGGAAAATAAAAGAAATAACGATATAACTGAAGAATTAAATGTTAATCCTTCGAATACAAATTGTTAATATACAGGAAACATTGGTTACAGCACACAGAGAGATATCCAGGTTAACTTCGGTAAAGCGGACATGACGATTATATTTTTAGGTTACCAAAGTCTACAACATTCATGCACAAAAAAAACAGCAATTAATTTATTATGTGAATTTGAATAATAGGAAATATAATAATAATAATAATAATAATAATAATAATAATAATAATAATAATAAAAGACATGTAGCCTAGTCTATATACATGAAACTTGTGTTGCAAACATTTCACAATAGGAATTAGCTAAAGAGTGTCTCAACAAGAACGCCGGTTTTAATAATGTGAATAAATGCAACAAAAATAGATAACAGTGCCGCCAATCAGCAACAAGATGTGATATATATCATAACAATGTTGTTATTGGGCTGACGGCTCTATTGTCTGTTTTATTATCTGTTTTTGTTGCATTTATTCACATTATTAAATCTGACGTTTTTGTTGCGACATCTTTATAATACAACCTAAATTATTTTCCTAACTGTTAACTTTTGTCCTGTCTGAATCTTATATGCCAGTTTCCGTAAGGGAGGGATAATTCGTTGAATCACACGAGACATAGACAGTGGAGGAACTCCCCTGATGATGGGATCAGCTCGACGTAGGGACCACCTCCTAAATACAACACGAACACATATATAGACAAAGACACAATGTTCGGGATAGGTGGAAAGTAAATTCCAATTCAGCATTCGCATTTGCGAATGAAGAAAACCTCGAAGAAACCCACACTCAGATTAGCCGGCCTCGAGGTTTGAACCCGTCGCAATCAAATGCGAGTCCAAGACATAACTGTAAATTCTCCGATGGAAATAATTACCTATAATCTGACATGTAGACTCGTCCATATTTCTACTAAATATCGGTATCATGGAAGTGTAAACACGTCCGCATACCTAATTAATGTCAGTATCATGGAAATGTAAACTCGTCCGAATGCTAAAGAGAACATTTTCCTTCCCATTTTAGCCAGACTTAGAACTGGCAAGTGACATGGTTAAAAATGTTTCTCATAAAAAGATGTAATTTTAATAAAATCTACCATGGACAAATATTAAAAAAAAAACCTCAGGCACAGAGACCAGGTGTCCTAACCATCTGCGCCACCCAGACCGACTGGACAAACTTATCTTGGATTAAAATGATAAATAATTTTAATAAAATCTACCATGGATAAATTCCCTGGTAGCTAGTTTATTCTGTGTATTTATACTTCGTAGCTTGATGTACATTTCTGTCTGAAATTATTTTAAAACGTTGATGAAATCGTAAATGTTTAAATAAGCAGTATTAAAATTCTTGTTGAAATTTGCATGACAAGATTCACATGCGTTAGTTGTGTGGCAAACGCTAATAAATAAACCCTTAGCGGACGAGTTTACATGTTACCAATGTAAAGAAAGAAACGCTAGGTGGACGAATTTACATGTTCGATTAAAATGTCACACCTTTGAAATGCGATGTGTTGGCCAGTTTCGGATGAATTTACATTTCCCCGTCTCGGCCATCCCTCTCGGTAAACAATCTAACTAAAGAAAATTATTAAATAGATAAAAATATAAACAAAATAATAATAAACGTTCCTTTATGAGTTAAAAGTACATATTTATCCAACAACAAAATTCTTTGTTAAGGGTTGGGAAACATATGCGTCCTCGCCCTCATCTGAATACGCCCCTGACATGACGTGACTAGAATGGGCAACACAAGTATTCCAAACCAGATACTAAATTATCAACTAGCGGGAAAAGATGGCAGAAAAGACCTCTCAAGAGGCTTTTGGATAGCTACGTTCAAGCCAAAACGGATAAACTTGTGACCGAGATTCGTTCTGACGGTGATGACGCGTGAGCTAAGTTAATTGACTGGTTTCAGCCAACCAATGCAGGCAATTGGCTGCAATTTTAGAGTTCAACCGCAGATCCATCAGCTGATTGACTCCCATCAAATGACAGAGATTCGATTTCGACACTTTCTGCGTTAATACAGAGTGTTTGGAAAATGTTGACCAAGAAGCATAACACAAGTTAGGATCCCGGCCGTCCGTCGGTCCTGGCGCAATAGCTCATGAAGGGCCAAGGCCTCACGTCAATATGCCTCGGCAGAGGTGAACGATCATCCAACCAGTACGGAGGTATTGTGTGGTCAGCACGATGATCCTCCCAGTCATTACAGCTCGTTTTCGGAACCGGATTTCGCTACCTATGTAGCTCCCCCAATTCATCACGATGCTGAGTGAATACCGGTCCCATACACTGGCCGGCATATCATGAGAAAATTTCCTCCCCATGAGGACTCGAACCAGCGCGCATTCCGTAAAACCGGCCTTACGCATGATGTTTAGACTGCAGCAATATGGAGCGGGAAACAACAAGGATTCCAGACATATCAAATCAACTGGTACTTTTCAATCAGCAGTATTATTCATATTTTTCTTGAACGAGCTGTGAACTGCAAGAGATCATACGGAGTTAAATTCACCCTGGGTGAGAAATGGCTGAAAAATTTTGCCTGGAATGCTGCTAGTACAAAAATTAGTGCTGTTAATCGATAAAAAATATTAATCTATTAACTATTTGAATTTAATCGATTAATCTTTAGATTGTTAAATTTAACTTGTGTTCGGCGATAAGGATAAGTATTAAATGTTGTATGTGTGTGTGTGTGTGTGTGTGTGTATATATATTTTTTTTTTCTAGTTGATATTAATTATTATTTTGTTAATACAAACTCATACCAAAAATTCCAACAATATTTCTCTCTCGGAAATTGCTTACTTAAAAGCACAATAGTACTCTTATTTTCTAACTGTAAACCACGTAGCGTAGGGAAAATCTTTGCACAAACATTTCAGAAAGAGATGGAGATATGAGGACAGTGACTTAGTCTACCTCTATTGAAAGTTGAAAAACAATGCGAAACACTTATTAAGTTTTATGGTTTTCCAAGAAAACTTCCACCTTGTTGTCAGCTCATCTTCCTAGCATATGAAATACATACTTTTCTGGGATTCGTCCCCCTCATCCCTTATAAAATAGTCATGACTACACTGTGTGCAAGTGAGAACTTAACTATCTTATTCTCTTTCTAAAATATGGTAATTCGATTACAATAGGGCCCAGTCTTCTGTTTCGACCGCTATACTTTTGCAGTTGCAGTTTCTGTACTGAGTTTGTATATAAAGATTGTGTGTGGTTAGTTTGATAAAGAAAAAAATCAGTTTTCTGTGATTTGTGAAAAGTGTCATATGATAATATGAGAGGAAAACTCGGTGAAACGTTTGGATTTAAATTGAACGATCGTGGAGAAGTGTTTGACAGAAAAAAAAAAGGTTTTTTCGTGTTTAGTGATGCAGGAAATATTGTTACTAAACGTAGGGCGGCACTTAATTCGGAGCATGTGGATGCACTCACATGTTTAAAATCATGGATGAAGCAATATTAACTAGGTGAGTCTTCATATTTTTGTTATTTATGTTTGCCTAAAAAATTCCTGGAGAAATTGACATATTAAATTATAAGCCTCATAATACATGTGTTAGTAAGTAATTAAAATAGTCGTTTTGTAATATAACGATACAATATATGTATATATATATATATATATATATATATTGTATCGTTATATTACAAATCATTTTAATCGACCCTAATCGACTAGATTATTCGATTAAATATTTTTTATCGATTAATCTTAAAACATAAATTGATCGATTAATCGAATAGATTAATCAATTAAATCCCACAGCACTAATAAAAATGAAGCCAAATGTCTAACTGCAGTAATATTAAAGAAAGATAACCATTCGTGTGCAATCCAGTAAATGAAAGTCCCATTTCTTATATGGATTTATTATAAAATATTCAATTTAAGAATGTCTTTCAGCAACTGTGCTTAATCAATATAAACAATAGTTTCATTGATGGCACGATAAAGAAATCAAATTCCTACGAAATGCGTAGAAAGCATAATGAGGAAGTATGTGTGTCACTTCGTAACACTTTTTTTTCCTGTGTTACGCAAGTTCCAGTCCGTAGCTTGTCGCTGTACCGACACAACCAATTTGACTCCTGGAGAATAATAAAGAGTACGTCGTATGTTCCCAAAAATGGTTCCCTCAGGGTTATTATTCATTTTAATTCAGAACTCTCGACGGGCTGTCGTTGTAATAAACTTTAATGCCTCAATGCAAGAGCAGACTGACTCTCCCTGCAGCAGAAAGAGGTACGCAGATGAAGAATCCTGCAATTGAAATGGCCATTCAGCTTTGATATAAATAATGAATTTAACCCTTCCAGTAGCTCAATGTTAGAGCTCGTGGTTATTCCGCGTATTTGGGTTCGATCCCTGACGTTGATTGTAGTAACAATTGTGACAGACAAGATGAAAAGATAAGCCCTTTCTCATCACGATTATTATTAAACATTTCTTGTCACTAAAACTTCCAATGTCACCAAACATTTTCCTCTAATTTTATTAGTTTCATGTCATATCTGAATAAACTGAACTTTGAAAAGAGTTGATTATGTTTAGGAAATAGTGTTGTCACTTCAGACCAATATACTGTAGTTTCGTTAATTCGGCCACAGAAGAAGGTGATATTATGTTAGTCACAAAGAATGAAATTCATGACCGTTAAAATGCTGCTTGAAAGCGACATCTTATACAGTGTCTATCATCCTTATTCGTACATATCTAATTTAAACTAACAAGACAACATTATGTACAAAATAATTATACTCATATACTAATAGTAGTGTACCATGCTTTAAAACCATTTCTTAGAACGTTAATTTACAACCAGTTTTTATTTTAAGCTCTAATTAACAAAAATATTAATAAATACATTACTTTTAAAGTAAAACTGTATGTCATTTATATTCGTACACTTGAGTAATTTTGACTTATTCGGGGGTGCTGTGCCTTAATGATAACAGCGAGTGTGCATTACCGCGTGCTCTAGGGTTTGTTTTGCTTCAGCAGTCAGTTCAGTTCAAAATGGGCAAGTCGAAGGAACTCAGTGCCGAGTTAAAGAAGACGATAGTTAGACTGGCTCTTGAAGGTTATTCTTTACGGAAAATAGGCAATATAGTAAACAAAAGTCATTCCACGATACAATACGCGGTTAATAAATTCAAATACCGTGGATTTACTGCAAATCAGAAGAGAAAACCAAAAGAAAAAATACTAAATGAGAGGGGAAAAAAGGTTTAAAGTAAGACAGATAAAATCAAATCCACGGTTAAGTGTGCCGAAACGACGTTCTCTCATGACAAAAACCAGAAGGAAGACTGTTAGTGAAACATCGGTGCGACGTGTCCTATATAAATATAGATTTCATGGTAGAAGGATAAGAAAAACGCCCTTTGTAAGTAGAAAAAAATCGAGCTTTAAGAATTAAATTTCCTAAAGTTCATGTAAATTAAGAGCAAGAATTTTGGGACAGTGATGAGAACAAGATTAATCTTTTCGGATCCGATGGTGCCCATAGATTGTGGAGACAGAAGAATGAGGCCGATAAAGTGGATAACAATCTTCCCACTGTGAAACATGAAGGTGGCGTCATAATGATTTGGTGCTATAAGTCTTCGAAAGGCGTGAGTAACATCGACTTAACTGATGGAATTATGGACAATGTATCTATAACAACATCTTGAAAAATAATGTCAAGGAAAGTGCAATAAAATGGATTTGCCGTCTGTCTACATTTTCCAACAAGACAACGACAGCAAACATACGACCGAAATGAACAAACACTGGTTGATGTGGAACGTCCCGAAACAACTCCATACTCCTCCTCAATCGCCCGATCTGAATCCCATCAAGCATTTGTGGTCCAAACTTAAGGAAAATATACATAAAAATACAATTTCGTCCAAAGAACACCTCAAAACTGTTGTGCTGGAAGAATGGGGAAATTTCACTCCGCAGCAATGTAAAACGTTGGTAAATTCCATTCAGAGAAGGTGTCAGGCAGTGATCAAAGCCAGAGGATATGCAACTAGGTATTAGAAAGTAATTGTTTATGTTATTTCTGTATAGTTATTTAATTTTGTTACTAACTGTACGAATACAAATGACAGGTAGAGAAATTATATATTTTGTTAAATTTCGTTTATTTACGTGTTTATGGTATATATGGAATTTACTTCTTCATTTATTTGTATTTATAATGCTACTGAACAGAATTTTCAAAGAGAAATATAATACTTTCATTTCATGTGTCTTTTATCACCAAAGTTGTTACACATTTTCACCTGTACGAATAAGACTGATAGACACTGTAATTAGCAAAATTTGATTTGTTATATTGAATTATTTCAACGTTACAATTTTATTGCTCGTTTGTTAAAATGTGTATATAATAACCAGGGAACGGATTTATATGGACTAAAAATATATGAAATATGTAAATATATATGTAGTTATTTTTACCAAAATATGGAATTAAATATGGATTTTTACCAAAATATGGAATTAAATATGGACTTAAAATTATAAAAAAATGACTATGTACGTTAAATATTGGTACATTTTAATCAAACTAAACAAAAAATATAATGGACGTACCTTATCTTCCAATGTAGTTTCAACAAAACACAATTTTTATTGTCTGTTACCATAACAATAGGTTACAAACATTTCTTTCAAGTGCTGAAAAGTGAATCTTCTTCTATTGTCTCTGAGGATAGATTTATACTGACTAAAAGAGCGTTCGACGTCACAAGAAGTAACTGGTACATAATTCAATTTCACAATGTCTGCTGGGGATAAGTCCAAGTTAATCTTCACTGTTGATTCACCACTCATCACAGCAACAACCTTTTGTAGTTCTTCATATCCAGGGTTTTTTGAAAGTACAGTGTCCACCTTAGCTCTTACTGCATCTGCAACTTTACCTCTACCACGATTCAGTTGTTCCACAGTACTATTTATAATTTCAAAACTTTCAGATAGTGAAAGGTGCCTATTTTGGAGACTTTTGAGCGTTTTTATGATGCATGAAAATGTATGCTGAATGTGAGCTAAGTCATTCTTCACACTTATGTCACAGGTAACTGTTTTCGCAGTATCAATTGAGACTGCATCTTCAGAGTCCAATGCAAGGAGAACATTGTTAATAGAGTCTATATGTTCGGCATAATATTCAACTGCTTCTAGCCATGTACCCCATCTAGTTAAAATTGGCTTTGGTGGCAATGGAATTTCAGGGTACATTTCTTTCAACACGTTAACTCTACTGGGAGCTTTGAGAAATACTTTTTTCACTGATGAAATCAACAAATCTACTTTAGGGAAATTGTCTCTGACCACTTCTGCCACACGATGAAATGCATGCGCCACACAAGTAAAATGATTCAATTTAGGATATACAACAGATAATGCTTGTCCAGCTTTGACCATATAAGGGGCAGCATCGCTAATAAAGAATAACACATTATCGTACATAATACCCTTTGGCCACAGGATACCCATAGCTTCGTTGAACAGTTTAACTATAGTTTTGTTATTGCACTTTTCTAGAACATCACAATGTAAAAGAATTCGTTCAGAATATTGTTCACTTAACAAACCGATAACTACATTACCAACAAGTCTACCTTCTTTGTCGGGAGTCTCATCAATGGAAACCCAAATTGAACTATCTTTAATTTCATCTCTTATCTTCTGTATTGTCTCATCGTAGATGGATGGAGCATACGTCTTCCTAAGTGTTGACTCATCCGGGATTGTATGTTGAGTATATTTTTCAAGGAATTCCCTGAAGACCTTATTCTTTAGTTTGTAGAGAGGAATATCAGCAGAGATGAGAGAACGGCACAGGTCGATGTTAAACTCAGATCTTACATTCGATGTTGTTGGTTGTGTTAAAAACAATTGTCTCTGCTTGGAATTTAGTTGTTTGTTGGCCTGATGTTTACTAGTTGTAATGTGTTGTTGCACCAGGAACTTTTGTGTAGATGATACTGCACACTGACACAAATTACAAAATAATATTTTATTGTCAGTTGATAAACCATCTTCTTTAAATTCTGAAATGTAACTTGTTAGTTTTGATTTTAAATTGACTGAATGACGTACTTTTGGCATATTTACCGTCTTTATAGTATGATTTACAAAACTGAACCTATGTGTACTCTGACTGGCATTTAACTGTTGAGCTGCACAACTGAAGTCTGTTAAAAATTTTAAATTAAATTAATACAGTTTTGTAACTTACTTTCCCATTGTTGATAGGACTGCTAATTTTCAAATAACTCTGATGTTAAAGGGATTACTGAACATGTGTTTAAATCTCTATTGTTGAAATGTATTTTTAAAAGTTAATGGAATTTTGTTTTGTTTTATTGTTAAACCTAATATAATATGGACTGTTTTATATGAAATATGGAAAATATATGGAAATTAACGAAAATATGTACTAAACTCTAAAATATGGAAAAATATGGAAAATAAAAGTAGGATTTTTCAACCCTACACATTGTGAAACATAAAGATAATGCAAAATATAAATTATATTAGCTTTATAAGTAAATATGTATTTACATTAATAACGTTAAGCAATCTGCGTTCTTTTGTTTTGTGTGTTTATGGAAAATATAATTATTTCAATTAATGCTCCATTATAAACGCTGTAACTAAAACCTTGTGCATCCCTCGTGTTTATCGTACGGCTCGTCCTCTCCCACACGTTACCTGCACTTTGTTTACGTTTTCACTGTGCCTAAACGAGACGCTCTACTGTACTTGGAAGCGTTTATTATGATTAGAGACCGGATTCTTATGTAATTACATATTGCATCCCTTTACTTGTAGACTACTGAAAATGAAAAATGTCGGCGATTTGTGGTTCTGATATGGTTATAGTTGAGTTTCATTTTATATATTTTTACATATTCTTAGTAATATTATATATTTGACATATTATGTAAAGAATGTAACATTTTTATACATATCTAGGCAATTATTGAGTTTTAAATTTTTTTATTAAATTCTTTTTATTTTTCAGGGTAAGTTATTGATTTTTTTTTCATATATACTTGGACATATGTCTTAACGTCCCTGTCCCCATTACTCCGATTGGAGGACCAGCTTTTGTTCTCACTATAGTACACGATGCTGGTAAATAGGGAGGGCTCGGAACTGACGTCGTTATGTTTTGTTCACAACTATAGAAAATACTTCAATTTCTAAAGCTGACTTAAGAGAATAATTATTTTATAAATAAAAAACAAACATACTTAAGAGAATAATTATTTTATAAATAAAAAACAAACATAAAACTAGGGATTCCAACTCTTTATCTGTAAAACATGGTAGTTCGGAGTGCCTCAACTCCATACATTTGCCCTAATGCTTTCTCAGAATCTGGGATGGTCAGGTGCGCCGGTCATTTAACTAATGTTACAAATTGAAAGTAGGCTATTAATAATAATATGAGGATTGCGCACAAATGTGCAATTACGAGAAGGGTGTCACTGTTCACTAGCGTAAAGTACGCTATTATCGAGGAGTTTGGGTCGGGTGTCGGTGAATCAAAATACCATTATGTGTGTTACAGAAAAATATTTTTCTATGAAATCTTAAGGCACAAGAAAAAAAATCATAAAGTGGCAGAGACAAGTTATATTTGCAAACTATACAATGAGGTGGAAATGGCAAGTCACTTTCCAGGCTATAACCTCCCACTTCAACTGACAGTTAAATTGTGGCGACATTTTTGGGAATTTAATGCATTAATAAATACTGATTTTAAATTACATATTTTATTAATACTACATATTTAATCACATATTTCCCCCATATTTACTACATTTTTATATACATATTTCGCACTTTCATATTACATAAAAATCCGGGGCCTAATTATGATCAATGGAGGGGTTGCATAGTGTAATTAAAAAAAACTATGTTATTTAGTTGTGCTTTGGCATAGACACGAAACAGATACGTGCACCATACATGTGTAAGTCTATAGAAAGTTAATATGAGGTTGGTATTTTACCCCGGGAACAACAATTATCTCCTTGTGTTGTACACCAACGCCAGTGATCTTAGTCGAGTCGGCCTAACAGTCGCTAAATATACTAATCATTCTCCGAGGAAAGTCCATGGTTCTGAGCGTTCCAGATCTGGATAGATCCCCCATTTGGTAACATGCATTACTCTATAATACTTTCATGAAGTGAACTCAAGTGAAATGGATAGTGCTAATGGAATTAAATTTGTAATTTGGGAGATATGTAAGGACCCGAGAAAAATAATCACTCTCCGATCTTGTCCAACTCATGCGCCTTTCGTCAACAACGGGGATTGAATCCGAGTCAGTGAAGTAAGTCCGCGCTGTAGTGCTAATCTGTCGGAGAGGCTTATGCTGAGAAAATACATCCGGAGTAGAGAGTACCATAAAATGGATGTTGAGTAAGCTTCTGAAACTGGTTAAAATTTCAGAGCTGTTTAATTAACTCAGACTTTTGCTGTTAAAAAGAAGACACAGTTACTCATTAGAACTGAAGTTCTCAGATCTATCCTCACTGAAATGCAGTTCTGCTCCCTTTCCATAATAATCTTGAAAATAATCCATCTCATCGATAAACAGAAATAGGCATTAAAAATCATACCAATTACTATAATCATTATCTAGATTAAAATATTGGGCCCTTTTGGGTAATTTCTTTCTCATTATAATCTAACAGAAATTCACAAGCAGTGTGACATCACTGTCATGGAAATGGCTGCTAAATTTTTACACTTAATATTTTAAGATACGTAAACCTATCCGTAAACGACAGTTCAAGGGGAGTTTCGACAGTGTTCTTGGAAGATCCTCTTGATATGCAGTTGAACTGATCATAGCCGACTGCTATGGTAAAGGATAGGAACTGACAAACAAACAAACAAATAAATAATGGATGGGTCGATGGATGGAACAAGAGAATAATGAAAATATTAATGTTCATTATAGTATAAATACAATGAAATTTTAAAATACGGGATTTTTATTAAATGTGCAATTATTATAGAAGTGAGATTCCATGAAAGTAAATTCATTAGGTAATATCAAACATTCATAAAACTGTCGTAATGAGATACTTTACCACCCTAGTGCGATAAGTGGAGCACAAGTTAATTTATCGAAAGGAAATTAAAACTCTGTTGTAATAAATTAATTGTATTCATAATGCGTCATCTCGTTTCGAGGTTTACAATTATGCTAGATTTCCTGTCGGTAGGTTCTAAGTGTATTGATGATTAGTTTATGGTGCTCCACATTGGTTTGTGATAATCAGCGGCAAGATATGCATGAAAATATAAAATCGACAATATTGCGGTGACAGTTGGCTCTGACTGGTTGAAATTTAACGAGTTCTTACACCATCGATGATTTTATACGTGAAAAAAATAGTTGTTTGTCTGTTGTTAATTAATAAGAATATTTCGCGAGTTGAAAACTATAAATAATTGAATGAATGAATAAATGAATAATTGAAGAAATACATCAACAAACTTCACTTGGCTATGAGCGTGGCTAAGGAGGTTAACGAGCGGGACTTGTACTCCAATGCTATTCTGGGACTGGGATTGAATCTCACTTAGATTGACTGCATGACAATCCCACGGCGAATCCTCGCACTCATCTTACCATAGAAAATTTGTCCCCGATTAAAATATACGGCACCGAAATTCCGTTCAGTGAATCAGTAAAGAATCTAAGTATTTATATGGATAAAAGTTTAAATTGGAACATTCAAGTTGCAGAAACCTGCAAAAAAGTATTCTCATTAATCCACTCGTTTAGGCGATTGAAGAATTTTCTACCCTTTTCCATGAAAAAAATGTTAGTGCAAACACTCGTGATGCCCCACTTCGATTACTGTGATATTCTGCTTACTGACCTAAGCGTTACTTCGGCGCAGAGACTACAACGGGTTCATAATATGTGCGTCCGTTTCGTCTGCAATATTCGCCGGGCTGATCACGTAACACCATCCCTCGAAATGTTGTCCTGGCTCCGTCTAGAAGATCGTAGGAAAATCCACTGTCTTTCCCTTCTCTTTCACATATTGCATTTCTCCACTCCTTTCTATCTAGCATCTCATTTTCAAAATGTATCCACCCATCATAACCTAGACACACGATCACAACACTCCTCAGTATTATCCATTCCCTCCCACCGAACATCCTCATATTCATCTTCTTTCACTATGGCTGTTCCTCGGCTTTGGAATTCCCTACCGAGTAATGTCAGGGACTGTCAGATATCAAACCAATTGAAGAATAGACTAACGAAATATTTTTCTAACAATTCTTGTTAACAATAATACCTGTTTCAGGTTTCTCATTGTTTAATGGTTATATATATCACAGATAAGTATCTAAATTATCTCATCATCATCATCATCATCATCATCATTATTATTATTATTATTATTATTATTATTATTATTATTATTATTACTACTAGTATTACAACTACTACTCTTATTATTATTATTATTATTATTATTATTATAACTATTTCTTACCAGTGTTTATTATTGTCACACTAACATTACTTATCCAACTTTCATTATTTACTTTCATGTTGTTTTATGGTCTAGATATTAATGTAATAACTAGACTTCGTGGAATTGCCACGAGAATCGCAAGGTTTACTACGCACGCGGTATAGACTGTATAAGAAGGGGGCGTGCAAAGGATTGAGTATACCTCTGATGTAAACACTGAGCAGTATACTGCGGTTACAATAAAACCTGTATCCTGCATTCAAGAAATATAACGAATGATCATTGAAGTAGAAATGTCTAAACATGTAAATACACTATTCTTTTATAGTGAAATATATTAACTCTTAAAATTTAATGTAAGATACTCACATCATGCTTGAATATGTGCATTGCAGTAAAGAGTTACGTACATTTTAAACGACTGCAAAGTAACCTCCTCCGATGGTCACTTAAGCAGTTTTTATTTTGGGAAATGTGCGTTCAACATCACAAGATATAATACGTGCATATTTGAAGACCGGAAAGTCACTACTTTTTAAATTGTAACAGCAACACTCTCATTGTAGTATGTTTGATTGAATTCTTGTCTGCACTGAACAAATGTTAAGCTTTGACTATTCCAACCACAGTAATGCAAAACAAGTGTTTGCATAGGTATACATTAGCTGTAGCTGCTCCATTTATTTGGACCGGTCACAACTCTTAACATGAACTGCTTATACTACGAGACCGGGCGGTCGCTCACCTCTTCTATACTACCTTACATCGGCAACCTGATTGCATGCTGCGTGTGGAAATTCAACGAAGTCTAGTAATAACCAGGGAAAGGATTTATATGTAAATACATATTTACTTATAAAGCTAATATAATTTATATTTTGCATTATCTTTATGTTTCACAATGTGTAGGGTTGAAAAATCCTACTTTTATTTTCCATATTTTTCCATATTTTAGAGTTTAGTACATATTTTCGTTAATTTCCATATATTTTCCATATTTCATATAAAACAGTCCATATTATATTAGGTTTAACAATAAAACAAAACAAAATTCCATTAACTTTTAAAAATACATTTCAACAATAGAGATTTAAACACATGTTCAGTAATCCCTTTAACATCAGAGTTATTTGAAAATTAGCAGTCCTATCAACAATGGGAAAGTAAGTTACAAAACTGTATTAATTTAATTTAAAATTTTTAACAGACTTCAGTTGTGCAGCTCAACAGTTAAATGCCAGTCAGAGTACACATAGGTTCAGTTTTGTAAATCATACTATAAAGACGGTAAATATGCCAAAAGTACGTCATTCAGTCAATTTAAAATCAAAACTAACAAGTTACATTTCAGAATTTAAAGAAGATGGTTTATCAACTGACAATAAAATATTATTTTGTAATTTGTGTCAGTGTGCAGTATCATCTACACAAAAGTTCCTGGTGCAACAACACATTACAACTAGTAAACATCAGGCCAACAAACAACTAAATTCCAAGCAGAGACAATTGTTTTTAACACAACCAACAACATCGAATGTAAGATCTGAGTTTAACATCGACCTGTGCCGTTCTCTCATCTCTGCTGATATTCCTCTCTACAAACTAAAGAATAAGGTCTTCAGGGAATTCCTTGAAAAATATACTCAACATACAATCCCGGATGAGTCAACACTTAGGAAGACGTATGCTCCATCCATCTACGATGAGACAATACAGAAGATAAGAGATGAAATTAAAGATAGTTCAATTTGGGTTTCCATTGATGAGACTCCCGACAAAGAAGGTAGACTTGTTGGTAATGTAGTTATCGGTTTGTTAAGTGAACAATATTCTGAACGAATTCTTTTACATTGTGATGTTCTAGAAAAGTGCAATAACAAAACTATAGTTAAACTGTTCAACGAATCTATGGGTATCCTGTGGCCAAAGGGTATTATGTACGATAATGTGTTATTCTTTATTAGCGATGCTGCCCCTTATATGGTCAAAGCTGGACAAGCATTATCTGTTGTATATCCTAAATTGACTCATTTTACTTGTGTGGCGCATGCATTTCATCGTGTGGCAGAAGTGGTCAGAGACAATTTCCCTAAAGTAGATTTGTTGATTTCATCAGTGAAAAAAGTATTTCTCAAAGCTCCCAGTAGAGTTAACGTGTTGAAAGAAATGTACCCTGAAATTCCATTGCCACCAAAGCCAATTTTAACTAGATGGGGTACATGGCTAGAAGCAGTTGAATATTATGCCGAACATATAGACTCTATTAACAATGTTCTCCTTGCATTGGACTCTGAAGATGCAGTCTCAATTGATACTGCGAAAACAGTTACCTGTGACATAAGTGTGAAGAATGACTTAGCTCACATTCAGCATACATTTTCATGCATCATAAAAACGCTCAAAAGTCTCCAAAATAGGCACCTTTCACTATCTGAAAGTTTTGAAATTATAAATAGTACTGTGGAACAACTGAATCGTGGTAGAGGTAAAGTTGCAGATGCAGTAAGAGCTAAGGTGGACACTGTACTTTCAAAAAACCCTGGATATGAAGAACTACAAAAGGTTGTTGCTGTGATGAGTGGTGAATCAACAGTGAAGATTAACTTGGACTTATCCCCAGCAGACATTGTGAAATTGAATTATGTACCAGTTACTTCTTGTGACGTCGAACGCTCTTTTAGTCAGTATAAATCTATCCTCAGAGACAATAGAAGAAGATTCACTTTTCAGCACTTGAAAGAAATGTTTGTAACCTATTGTTATGGTAACAGACAATAAAAATTGTGTTTTGTTGAAACTACATTGGAAGATAAGGTACGTCCATTATATTTTTTGTTTAGTTTGATTAAAATGTACCAATATTTAACGTACATAGTCATTTTTTTATAATTTTAAGTCCATATTTAATTCCATATTTTGGTAAAAATCCATATTTAATTCCATATTTTGGTAAAAATAACTACATATATATTTACATATTTCATATATTTTTAGTCCATATAAATCCGTTCCCTGGTAATAACTATGCAACCAATTGTATTCAATTAGAATTAGAGTGTGACTGGGCGGAAGAGAAGGCCTACTGGCCTTAGCTCTGCCAGATTAAATAAATAAATAATAATAATAATTATTATTATTATTATTATTATTATTATTATTATTATTATTATTATTATTATTATTATTATTATACAAATAGTACTCCACTATCACCAACCCTACCTATAGCTAGAGACAGCTAAGTTGATACAGCGTCGTTAAATAATTAACCGATAAAAATATCCACATCTCTGCCGACGTCTCTGCTGGATTTGTACGTAGAAAAGCTACCACTAGCCTCAAATGGAGGATGTCAAAAACTGCCTGCGAAACAGTGGAGCGTGTTTAAAGAGAACTTCAGTGTGTTTAAAGAATCTGAGAACGCGTAAAGCCGCCGACGTCTGCTGACAGGCGGGTCTGCAAGTCTGCCGAGCGGCTTTGCAGTGAGCCGACCGACACAACCTCTCACAAAATTCGTCCAATCAATATTTTCGTGGAATGCCCCCCCAGCGGCCCTGCCCGGCCCGGAGGGGGTCCTAGTGCGGTTTCAGAAATTTCACGACTAATGGAACCCGTAAAAAATTAATTGCTGCAGCTGCGGCCCACGACCCGGCCTGGACGGCACAATTAAAAGTTGGTTGAAAAATGTAAGTGAGCGGTCGTTTGCGACAAGTGACAACGCCAGTCCGTCACGCCTGGAGCGGGCATAGACGAGCCAGGTGTAGCTCACATCCAAACGCAGCGCGGCCAGCTTTTTGTCGCATTAGTAATACTAAGTGTTCAGTTCAAAATTTCCCACCGTGAATAATTTTAGATGTGTAAGAGAAACGATTTTGAGGAAAAACACATCGATTTAGTTTTCGAGGGGAAGTTAAAAACCTTAATTTTAACTCCATAAAATAAGTCTTAATTACAATTTTGATACATCAAAAAACAAAACCAAATCTATGGCATTTCAAGGAACTCATCCGCTAAGATGTAAACTTGTATTAGACAATAATATAATTGAACAAGTAAATACATTTAAATTTTTAGGATCTTCAATATCATATATTAAAGAGGTAGATGTTGGAAATAAAGTTGAAATTTTTTCAAAAATATGCGGAACAATTAAAAGAACTTCAAAAAATAAAGTAAGGAAAGATACGATGATAAAATTTTATAAAACAATGGCAGTTCCTGCAGCTCTATATCGTAGTGAAACTTGGACAATGACAAGTAGAGATAAAAGTAGACTACAGGCAGCAGAAATGAGGTTTTTAAGATCAGTTCTGGGAGTCACTAAAAGGGACAGAATCAGAAATGAAGACATAAGAAATCAATTACAGATTTCTAACCTAAATGAAGAAATAGACCATCACAGAAAAAAATGGCTGGATCACGTAGACAGAAGGGATGAGAGAAGATACTCAAAGAAAATATTAAATTATATACCAGGAGGAAAACGAAACATAGGAAGACCAAAAAAAAAAAACGATGGAAAGACCAATGAACTAATAATTTGGAGCGCGCAACAAGCTTTAGTAGTGCTTAATGCATGAAGAAGAAGAAGAAGAAGTAGTTAAAAACCTGTGCTGTTTGAATTTTCTGTTACATCACTTCACTCGCACCAACCTTCTTTTGAAATTTAAAACGCTCCCCGTATCTTCAGGCACATAATGTTTAAGGGGATGATAAATTCTATTCGTCCACAAAAAAAAAAAAAATAAATAAAATAAAATAAAATAAAATAATAACAATACAGAAGAAAATGTCAAGAAATTTTTCAAGAGAAAGCCGCTACATTAGAATCCACATCTGGAAAGTTTTCTTTTCTCAATCGTACTATCAGGGACTGGAATGCTTTACCTTCAGACTTACTTAAGGCTTTACCAATAACCAAAAATGTATTTAAAAATAGGCTTAAGGACTTCACTAACAGACGGTAGTATATTATACACACTACTTAAAGGGTGTAATTGATATCTTGTTATTTGAAGTGTTCTATCAGTGAGGAAGTGTGTTGTGTCAGTGAAGTGTGTAGTGTCAGTGAAGTCTATTTTGCAAGTGAAGTGTGTTGGTGTCAGTGAAGTGGCTGTGCAAAGTATTTGAACAGTGAAATGGTTAGAAGTGTTAGTGAAATCAGGTAGAATCAGTGCAGTGAGTGAGTTGACAGCAAAATAAGTGTAGTGCCGAAAGGTACTTGTGCAGGTATGAACCTGTCACACTCGTGGGTCTTAGTTCGAACTTAGGGTTAAGATACAAATTAGATTTACTTTAAATGTTATTTTAAGTGACCATGCTTCATTTAATTTAGGATGCTCCTTGTTATTATTATTTTATTATTATTATTATTATTATTATTATTATTATTATTATTATTAGTATTATTAGTATTATTATTATTATTGTTTTTATTAGTTGTGTTTATTATTATTGTCATTATTGAGTATAATTAGTTACCACTGCCACCGGATATATACCCATTTGCAGTGTGAATAAATACATACACATAATAATGAGCAGAGACCGGCACTTTGGCAGAATGTCTTTTTGAATGTGTTAAATCTAATGTGTTAAATCTATCTTCATTTTGAAAGTAAATCTGTACAAATCATACTTTTGTGATTGAAACGTCACAGTTTTATGTTGCCCTTTTCTGCCTTTTTTAATATAAATGCCTAATTTACAAAATAAATGCTTTTTTTGCTTTTATTTGATTATTTATCTATTATTTATTAATTTATTATTAAAAATTGCCTACAGGTATATTTTAATTTATTCCTATAACCGTTACAATGAAAGTCACTTCACCGAATGTGTATTATTGCCTTTCAGTCAGTTCATATTCTCTTTGCAACAATAAGTGCTGCCGTGCAAAAATGTATAACAGTAAGCGCTTTAATTATCGCTTGTGTTTATTTGACAAGGCAACAATGAGTGCGAGTCTAACGTTATTTTTCTTCCAGTTTTCCTTGTGACGTCGTAGCTAGCTAAATATTTCATATCGCAACATATCAGTACAACCAAACACAAAAATGCACTTTCCAAGGCTAATGGGAAGAAGATTTCTTTGCTTCCAACAGTAATTGAGGCATCCAGTGAGAGAGTGATCTATGCCAGAGTTGAGTGGAACAGAGATATCTAGAGTTTTGTATTTATTTCAATAACTTTAAAAAACTTCAAGTTAGCATATATTGTTTTATTTTCCATCTTGAAGTTGACATTTTAGAGTATCTACAAAAATTAATTTCAGTGTTCCATTTCAATATTTCTCCACTGCCTTAGGCCCCTTTCTCCTATAATGAAAGAGAATAATGTAACGTTACAATATGCTTAAAATATAAGAAGTCGCATGTCGTTAACTTTTGCTTTACTATATTCTAGTTCTTACACAACCACATGTCAGATCAAGAATCAGTCTGTCTGTCCGTCTACCTTCCTTCTTGCCTCTCTAGCTCAATATCTAACTCGTATCTATTTTCATCATTACTGTCACTATGAAGATTTTGTATCTTATGATTAAAATATTTTGATCTGCACTTCGATATGGAACTCATGCTGAAACAAACATAAAAATCTATCATTTATTCTCAGTACCTTTAGTTGTCTGGATCGTCCTCGACTTCCTCGGCTGCAGTCAAATTATCTGGCTGGAGGGCGTAATACACAGCGTGGTGATTCTGTGGTATATAAGGTAGGAGAGACATCACATCCTTGTGTTTTTTAGCACTTATTTTTCTTCCAGCAGGATACAAACACTCCATATTTGATGGAAGGAATATTTTTCGCAGTGTTTCTTGGGATGGCATTGCCAGATTTTTACCTTTATTAGGTCTTCCAGCTGGTTTGTAGAAAACTTGCACTTCCTCCCATGGGCAGATATCGGAATATTTTGTTTTGTACTGCAGGATACCAGGTTTAGTAGCTTGTATCCTGAGAATTGCAATTTTTCGCAGTGGCATTTTTCTATCCAACGCGTTTTTTTGGTTCCTTACAATAAGTGATGCTGCATTATGGAAATTTTTGAAATCTTCCGTTCCCATTCTTAAAACCTGGAAAGGATTTTTCAATCTCGAATTTTCTACGAGACGAAACCAATCATCTGGTGTAAATACATAATCCGTTTTTCTGATTTTCTTTTCAATTACACCAAAATCACGGTCGGAAGGCAAAAATGTGTGTCCAGGAACTAGATAATAATGTTCTATGCAATCAAACATTCCCATCATCACAAGAGCATAATACATGAAATAGAGAATATTATTTTTGTTCTGTGCAGAACAGCTGTCAGAAAAAAATCGCAACTTGCGCTTCCTTAACGTATTTTCAGGCACACTTAAAATCTTAAGTAGGCATGATGCAATCTCAGAAGCACCTCGAGATGCAATATTTTCGGGCCACATACACATGAAGGCAGTTTTTTTGTTGCAAACATGAACACCTAAGTTATACACCCAGAGTTGTCTTAAATAGAACACTAAACCTGTTGGTATTTTAGGTGTTGGCAGAGCTTTCTGAAGATCATAAGTTATCAGACAATAATCACAATTTTCCTCTAGGCATTCAGATCGAAACTTAGAAAGAAGACTGTATGCTACTGTTGCCTGTGTTTGATGTAGTCGTATGTCTAAGGGGATAATATCCTCCTCTTTTGCATGTATCTGTGTGAGGCATTTTGAAACCTATATTGAACCGTGTATTAAATATGGTTCTGTAAATGTCGTAACTCACACTATTCAGATTTAGAGCCTCTCTCTCTCTCTCCCTTGTAAAGTCTATACATCTCAGCAACAGATTTAACAGCCTTAATATACTTTTTCTGTAATTTATTTCTGTAATAATGACTTACATACAGAGGAAATTTCTTAATATGCTCAATCACTGATTTTTCATCGCTATCACTAGTTTTATGTTTATAATTCCCATGCTTACCTCTGCGATCAACAGGGGTTGAAACTTTTGAAGTGTTACAACCTTCCTCCTCATCTTCTGAATCGTTTCCATTAGATTGGCTTATATTTACCTTCCTATCTCCTCTAGCAGTGGAAAGGCGTCTTTTCGAAATTTCGAAAACATCACAAAACCCCTTGCTGCATACCCTATTCAACTGCCCATGAGAGTCTTTCACACGGTATATGAACGACACGTGACGTCTACTAGAGTTTTCGTTCTTCCTTTTCTTCAAGTAAATGCCACTACACTCTTGTCGACTTATCAGTCCAAATAAAAAAGCATTTTGCGCATTATAATCCCCAATTTTATAAAATTGACAGAATATTTCATCCCTCTCATTTTCTGTGAGCACGTGATATTTACACCAATTCACATTAGCTGCCTCTGTTCTGCCGCTGCAATTACACCCAACACCTTGCTGCTTTGCTGGAACAATCTTACGTGTTTTGTCACTAACGTATTCTAATCCTAAATTCCTACACACCTTAGCCCGTTTTCTTTTCCATTTTTCATCATTTCTCACTCGTTTTCTCGATTTCTCACAGCTGCTCGCTTCTAACTCTCTTTCACCGTCCGCCATGATATCAACAACTATCACGTCACCAGTAACAGACGTGGCTATTGGCCTGTCTGAACAGTCGAACAGAAACAGACGCGGCAATTGGCTATTCCGTGCAGACGACAGGTTCCGCAAATCTTTTTCCGCCTGGCATAGATCACTCTCTCGCCTTAGAAATGCGACTTAAGTAAATTACGAAAATTAACTTTGCAAAATAAACTGGGAAGGATGTCACAGAAGTTAATAATATTATGTACACAAAGAGAACACTTTATGTACTTCATGAAAGTACCAATAACACAAAATTGAAAATTTTCGGCATAGATCACTTTCTCACTGGATGCCTCAATTGCAACATCGAGTTGAAAATCTCAACTTGCATTCGACTTATGTAAAGCTTTTCTTGCTGCCGAAATCCCTTTGTGGAAAGTGCAAGATTGTGGGTCTAGTGCAAGGTTTTTTAATTGCCTTTTATTGCGTATTTTAGCTATTTATAATGCCTTTTTGGCTGCCTATTTTAGCTATTTATGATGCCTTTTTGCCTGCCTAAACTTCCGGTCTCTAATAATGAGAATTGGACAGATTTGTATACAGATAACAGCAGAAGAAACAATAGGATACAGAGAAGGTGTGAACATTAAGAAACCTTGGGCCACAGACAAAATGTTGGAGAAGATGGAGGAAAGAAGAAAATAGAAAAACATCAATACGGAAGAAAGTACAAGAAACTACAGGAAACTAAACAACGAACTAAGAAGAGAAACTGATAAGGCCAAGGAAGACTCAATGAAAGAAAAATGTAAAGAAGTAGAGAATCTAGGGAGAAAAGAAAATTATGATTTAATGTACCCCGAAATTAAATGTTTGGACTTCACAAATAAGAACAAAAAATCAATGCGGTTGACAGAAGATGAAATAGGAAATGAAATAACAGACAAACAAGGAGTACTGAACACATGGATGAAATATGTAGAAGAGTTATATGAGACAGGGAATCGTCCAAATAAGTTAGCCATAGAAGACGAAGCAATCGCATCAGAAGACGAAAGAGGATTTTCTATTTTAAGGAAAGAAGTTGAACTAGTGCTTAGGGAAATGAAGAATGGGAAAGCAACAGGAGTTGATGAATACCCACTGAATTAGTGAAATGCTTGGGTGAAGACAAGAAGGAAATTCTATTATTATGCAACGAAATGTATGAGAAAGGAGAATGACCTGAAGATTTTACGGATATAGTATTGCTGCCAATACCAAGAAATGTAGGGAGTTCAGGACTATCAGTCTAATATCGCACTCGGCGAAGATTCTCTGGCAAATACTGAATCGACATTTGTTTTCTAAGATGGAAGGACAATTGGACGAAGAGCAGTTTGGGTTCAGGAAGGGGAAAAGTACGAGGGATGCAACTGGACTACTACGAACAATCACTGAAAGATACCTAAAGAAGAATAAAGAAGTGTATATAGTATTTATGAACCTAGAAAAGGCGTTTGACAGAGTGGATTGGAACAAACTGATGGTGTGGATTGAAAAGATAGAAGGCTGTTCAGTAATCTTTATATGATACAATGAGTCAAAGTCAGGATAGGAGAAGAAATGTCTGAAGGAAGTGAAATAGGGAGAGGAGTACGACAAAGATGCCCTTTATCACCTATTCTGTTCAACATCTATTTAGAGGATTTGGTGAAGAACTGTTTTCAGAACACGGGAGGGGTGACAGTAGGAGGAATAAGAATAAAGTGCATAAGATTTTCTGATAATATGGCGTTGTTAGCAGAAGAGGAGACAATACTAAGGGATATACTACTGGAGCTAAATGACAGCTGTGAGCAGTATGGGATGAAGTTAAATGCAAACAAGACGAAGACCATGATTGTCGGAAGAAAAATAAAGAAGATAAACTTGCGAATACTAAATGAGACAGTAGAACACGTGAACAGCTTCAAATATACTTGGGGTGTAACAAAAGCAGTAACATGAGGTGCAGTCAGGAAGTCAAAAGGAGGATAGCAATGGCAAAGGAAGCTTTTAATAGAAAAAAGGAGCATCTTCTTCGGACTTTGGAAAAAGTACTAAGGAAGATATTGGTAAAGTGCTTTGCGTGGAATGTAGCATTGTATGGGAGCAGAAACATGGACATTAAGACGAAGTGAAGAGAAGCGACTAGAAGCATTTCAAATGTGGATATGGAGAATAATGGAGCGTGTGAAATGGACAGACAGAATGAGAAATGACGCTGTGTTGGAAAGAGTGGGTAAAGAAAGAATGATTTTGAAACTGATCAGAAAGAGAAAAAAGAATTGGTTGGGTCACTGACTGAGAAGAAACTACTTGCTGAAAGATGCACTGGAAGGAATGGTGAACGGGAGAAGAGTTCGGGGGAGAAGAATATATCAGATGATAGACTACATTAAGAAATATGGATCATATGAGGAGACCAAGGGGAAGGCAGAAAATTGGAACGATTGGAGAATGCTGGGTTTGCAGTGAAATACTTGCCCTTGGGCAAACATTTAGGTATATATATTTTTATGAAAACAAAATATTTTTGAGACTATTGTTGTGCATGACGTCATCGAGAACATTTTAAAATGCCATCCTTTGGTTCTTTAATGTACAGGAGCACTATGGTTTTGATTACTATGGTAAATGGTAACAATTTTATTGGTATATTTTGTTCGTCCCTGTATTATGGAAGCAGTTTTATTGATGAAATCAACATAAAGCAAAATGTTTTTAACAGAAAATGATATTTTTATGTCTCACTTGTTCATGTTCTCTGAATTTTTCTTTCATTATATATGATATGATATGATATGATATGATATGATATGATATGATATGATATGATATGATATGATATGATATGATATGATATGATATGATATGATATGATATGATATATGATATGGTATGGTATGGTATGATATACGTGACGTGACGTGACGTGACGTGACGTGACGTGACGTGACGTGACGTGACGTGACGTGATGTGATGTGATGTGATGTGATGTGATGTGATGTGATGTGATGTGATATATATTTGATGTCAACATTTATATCCATGTAACATGGACCTCACAATTTTGTATCCGGTGCCATAATTAGGATATTCCTTACAGATATACCT
Organism: Periplaneta americana; assembly: GCF_040183065.1. Taxonomy (NCBI): domain Eukaryota; kingdom Metazoa; phylum Arthropoda; class Insecta; order Blattodea; family Blattidae; genus Periplaneta; species Periplaneta americana. The sequence continues at coordinate 45,029,440 of NC_091121.1, forward strand.
TTTGTAGACGCTCTTATAATTTAACTTTCGACCCCATTTAAATTGATCAGTATTCCCACCTTTAAAACCTATCAACTTAATTTATATTATTCAAAATTGACACTTTTACAACTCCGTTTTTTATTTTCAGTTCACTTATATCGAACACACACTGTTTCTAATAATACTTGTTACTAAAACATACTACATCATTGTCAAATATGTTCGTTATTATGTCTGTTGCTCGTGTACATTCCATTTTCAGATCTCACTAATTTTCTACATATTATACTTCGCTATCCAAGCTATCCTCCTCCACCATACTCCTCACCTACTTTCATTATCTCTATCGTCTTACTTAACTTCCTATTACCCTCCTCTAATTCATTCAAAATTGACACTTTACCACTCCGTTCTTGATTTTCAGTTCACTTATATCGAACACTCAATTTTTCTTTCATTATACTCACAGTTGGCAGAGAAATATATGGCCGATTTGGATAAGTATCGTTAAAAAGTGTGCGTACCTCTTGTTAGTACATCTTCTGTCACCAAATCTTATCTTCATCATAATCTCAACTCTAATTTTCTGTTTATGTAGCACTTAGAAGCTCATCATTTCTAGTCCCGCGTTAAATAAATTAGCTACCAAATTTTTTGCTGGTCATAAATCAGAAATATGTAGTCATATCCAATACAATTTGGATTTTCAATATTTCGTTCTACTTTGTTAAATTCCATCTGCAAAAGTACCGTAGGGGAGAGTCGGGTAGTATCGGACATCGGGTAATATCGGACAGTGCGTTTCTTTCATCTACCACCATATGGTAGTACCTGAATGGCATGGTTACGTTTCTCTATGCGACATCACAGAAACGTAACCATGTCAATCAGGTACTATCATCGTGTGGTAGATGAAAGAAACTCACTGTCCGATATTACCCGACGTCCGATACTACCCGACTCTCCCCTATATATCAAAATCGCTGATCTTAAAAGAGTATCGTCGTTGATTTTATGAAATCTCCTACGTGACAGTACAGAAAATAATTTTTCAGGAAGAAGAAAAAATTAATTAAATATCAATAGGCCTACACTGATCCTCGATGATGTCAATTATGTCCATCATATTCACCGAATTACTTCATATACTTATGTAGGCCCATTGATTTTTAATTAATTTTTTCATCCTCCTGAAAAATTATGTTATGTACGTCACATAGAAGGTTTCATAAAATCAACGACGGTATCCTCTTCTTGTTAAAAGCCGTTACATAAACAAAAAGAGAACATATTCTCGAACAGAGGAGAAAGAGCCATAACGAGAGAGAAGCGGTTGGGAATGGAGCTGCTGGCATGTCACTAAAAGTCATTATCACAGCATGACGTCGTTCGGCTATTAATTATGAAGCAGGATAACTTTAATGTACATTAAAACTCAGCAAGACGACTGACATCGTTTTCCGCGTTCGAGAGCCGAGTTCAATTCCCGAGGAGTCCAAGTAAAATTTATTTATAGTGTCCAAAGACGGTACTGAAGTTTCCTCCGAGTGCTCGTGTTGAACTCAATCCGCAATTCACAGAAATAATTAAAAATGAGAATTTTATGTATAAACATACAGTATTTTGTTTGAGAGGACATTCTTTGCTGATTTTTCAGTATGACCTACATTTCAGCACAATAGTAATATGCGTTACAAGAGCGATATGTTGACGTTTTCATGTTCGAGGAAAAGATTGAAAAAGCGAAACGTAGTTGAGCTTTTTTAATTTCCGAGAACATGAAAACAAACATACCGCTCGTGTATCGTACATTATTTTGTGCGAAGATCGTTTATTACATACCTGAAACAGGAATTTCTAATTAGTTGCAATGAAATCTCCATCTTGGTTTCTGTTCAATGACGGCAACTTTGGAAAACAAATATATCTATCTTCAACATTGCTCCTATAAAATGTTTTCTGTGTTTACTATACTGCAGCAAGCCGTGATATACGTCTGTCTTTTTTTTCCTCCAGTCTATGATAAGCAGATATCGGATTTTTAGGCACTAAAAATTGCAGTTTTAGGCGCCTAAAATAAGCTCAAAATTTGTAAAATTAGGCTCTATTTTAATGAAAATAGGCATTTTAGGCACATCAAGGTATCATACTTATTTCTTTCACTGAAATTTTTAGTTATACACTAAAATACGCACAAAAAAGTATGTTTAAACATTAAGAAAGAATACTATATTATATTTATAAACAGAGCTGCACAAATTTAATATATTGAAACTAATGAAATAATGATTATTGATATCAAGATTACTCATTTTAAGTTATTGAAATTCAGTTCCATGCTCAGACTTTATTATAATTATCTGCACAGTACACCACCAGAATTTTTTCTAAATTCTCCACAGTTAACCTTTGCCTTTTGTCACTGAGAATCATTTTGAAAGCAGAAAAACTTCTTTCAACCGAAACTGATGTGAGAGGCACAAATTTTAAATTAGGTACAATAGAAACATCAATACTTACTGGAACATTTACACTTTCCTCCGATATCACTCTTGATACTTTTTCCAACAATGAAAATCCTACATTCTTATTTAATACGTTGTCCCCCTTATTTTTAACTTTTTTCCCAGTTTCGCCCAAAGCCGAATGTATGTTCACTTGAGCTTCCTTTACTATTGCTATTTGGCTACAAAGAGATTGTTTTTCACGTTCTAATTGTTCAATGCTTGCAGGTATGAAAGAAAAGTTTGATGTTATGTAGGCAATATCGTTTTTCACTCGTGAGTCATTCAGACAATCTTTCACTGCTTTCACACACGCTGCACTATCAGTTTCAGGTAATTTATCAATAACTGTGACCACTTCTTTAAAATACTTAGAATAATACACCACTGACTGAATCCAGATTCCCCATCGTGTAACAACCGGCTGAGGTGGGAGTGGGATATCTGGAAAGTTCTCTCTGAATATTGAAATCCTGGATGGGGCTTTACAAAAACATTTTTTGAGTTAGAAATAAACGAATTGACAAGAGGAAATTCATTCCGGATTGTTTCAGAAACCCTGTGAAGGCCATGTGCTAGACAGGTTACATGCGTGAGGTTAGGATAAAATGTTTTAAGAAGTGGAGCTGCAGCAACCATGTATGAGGCAGCATCAGTACAAAACAACAGAACTTTAGAATCGTCTATATTACCTGAGTATAAAGACTGTAGGCCTTTATTTACAAAATAAGCAATGGCTTGGCTATTCACTTTCGAAAGTTCCTTAACACATACGAGGTGTGGAATCGAAGGTCCATCAGGACTAAGTTTTCCTACTACCATATTTGCTATATACCTATTCATAGGATCTGAGGTTTCATCCACAGAGACCCATATGTAAGAATCACCTATATCCTCCCGAATGGAAGCTAAAGTTTCATTGTATATTCTGTCTAAGTAATTTTTTCTTAGGGTCGACTCAGATGGGATATTTTGTTTGCAGTATTTTTGTAAAAACTGTCTTAAAACCGGATTTTCAATTGCATTCCAGGGAATGTTAGCAGCAACAAACGCTCTGGTTAAATCAGCATAGAAATTGCTGCTGAGATTGGATGAAGTAGGCTGTGTTAGTAAAGTTTGTTGCAGTTGATTTTTCTGCTGAGCTTTAGCCTTATGAGCCGTTCCTTGCACATGCTGCTTTAGGTGGCACTTCTTTTCTTGCGAAATCTAGAAATGTAAAGTAAACTGAATTAAAATAAAATCCTAATTGTTGTATTGCCGTATTTCTATCACAAAGTTAGTGGGTTCGAACAATCAAAATTTTAATGACCTGCAAATACTTTAACTATCGGAAATTAAAAGGTTAAAGTGTAGTGGTCTTAAAAAAGAATTATACCTCAGGATAGCTCAGTCAATGTATAAATATTATAGGCCTACTCATTAAAATTAATAGAATTTATATATTTCAACTATTGTCACATACCTGTTTGCTACAAATCTTGCAGAATATTATTTTTCCATCATAAGTGAATTCTGAATATTCTGTTAGCCATTGCCGGATCAATGTAGATTTTGCACTTATATTTTTCGGCATTATCGCGTTAAACTTCACAGGAAAACGTCCTACCGCTCAAAACTTCTCAACACAAATAAGGTGAGGGAAAGAGCAACTGTTTACGAGCATTCAAATGAACCGTTGTTATTGAGATTCAATTGGACGAAAATACAAAGTTTCACTTATTGTTGCATTTCCTGGTAGTGTTAACACTAGGAGGGCCATTCTTTTAAATATTTTGTAACGGTTTACCCTACTAATTCGCAGTTTTACGACTTTTCATAAATATTTCAAAAACACTCTTTCTCCAAAAATTGTGATTTTATGACACTCTGAAGGGCAGTACAGCTAATCGGTTTCAGACCGAAAACAGTCATTTTTATAGTATAGTATATCTCTGAATCGGTAGCAGCACACGTTGTGATTGTTGGCTGCTTCAAAACTAAGGTTGGTTCTTTGTCGGCATTTATGCCTCCAAACATGTTAAATTCGGTGAAATCTATTGCGAGTGTCGTGAGATTCAAAACATTTTGTTTCCTTTATCAATGGTTTCATGGCCGGTGTGAAGCAAACTTTCCACTTTTTAAATGCCTTAAATTTCGCAGTGAATGCATGTATAAATTATAAAAAGTAAGAGTAAAATGCGAAACATTACAGTGAGTTAGGCATTTTTAGGCGAATATTAACAAATTAGGCTCTAATAACCGTTTTAGGGCATTTTAGGGCACTATAAAACTCTTTGAATACCTTTCAATTTCCATGAAACACAAATATTAATAATTATTTTTACTTTTCTCCTAAAGAAACAAAATAGGCATTTGCCCTAGAATCCGATGTCTGATGATAAGTCTGGAATCTTGTTGATTTTTTCACGGCTTCCTTAATGTTACTTGCATTACAAATGCAGTAACTTGTGTGGTGTTGTAGAGTTTACTTAATTTTTGCAAATATTTAAAAACAATAATTAACAGTGCAATTTAGGTGACATTGCAGTGGTAAGTTTCCAATTTATAATTATTATTATATTGAACGTCTTTAAAAATAATATGTTAAAAGCCTAAAGCAGTAAAATGAATATGACGCTTAAGCGGTAAGAATAGGGAAATTGTTATGTGTGTTACGTTGGGAATACTGAATGTGGTATTTCACACTTACCGCGTATTGGTTTTGTGCGGAAAGCAAGCAAATACGCACGATCTCGCACAAAAGCTTTTATTTTAGAGTATAAAAGTTCATAGAGAATATAGATGCATATTTCAGGGTTTGAAGAATATTTGATGCACATTTCAAAGTGATTTGTCAATGTATTTACTAATTGATTAATGATTTACTTAGTAATTCTCGTTCGGTTGCTCATCTGGTTATTCAGTGATGGAATTAAAGCTCATATTACATATATGTAATGTTAAATTCAAACATAATACGTTATCTTATGGTTCCGGTAAAGAAATGTCGTTCTTTTGACTAGTGTCAGCCAGAGTTTACTAATTCGGTCCCATGGTCAAAAATACAGAGTGGAACGGGGGAAGATGCCTTACTTTTCCTTTGATTGAAAATTTAAGATACTCTTCATTTAGCTTTGAATTTCATAATGAAATATCAAGGTCTGAAAGACATTTGGAACTATATTTTGGTACAAAATAGAAAACATTAATTACCTTTCATATTTGAGGAGAAAAATTCGCTCCGGCGCCGGGGATCGAACCCGGGTCCTTGGTTCTACGTACCAAGCGCTCTGACCACTGAGCTACGCCGAATTCAATCCACAGCCCCAGATCGAACCTTCCTTCTTCAGTGTTTCCCTTTGTGGCCTGTTCGAGGAAGGTTCGATCCGGTACTGTGGATTGAATTCGGCGTAGCTCAGTGGTCAGAGCGCTTGGTACGTAGAACCAAGGACCCGGGTTCGATCCCCGGTGCCGGAGCGAATTTTTCTCCTCAAATATTAATTGTCAACTTTACAGAGATTACTCTGTAGGACAAATTAATAAATCCACAATATTAATTACCTTGTTTATAGATACAGGTTTTCTTCTTGCCTGCACTGTAGGTATCTTTCCCCGATAGTCGGATGAGATGGCAAACGCAATTAACACATGTACTGATATATGTATTTTACCTGAACTTGGTTTGATACATGTACATAACAAAATTGACTTAACTAAAGCTCATGGACACTTTTTCACTCGTTTATCACTACTTAGCAACACAGTCATTGCACATATTTTATTGCCGTGTGCAAGACTCGTGAAATCACTTCTTGCACACAATGAATTCAATTCAGTACATTTTTTTGTCATCATTCTTTTTAGGCGGCTTTTAAGGGTACGGTAAGGAATCCCGTATGCTTGCGATGCTCTAAAACAGTTCCTACCCTCTGTTATAACATGTTCCATCGCAAGTTGAAGACTGTCCTCAATCCACTCACTTCTATCAGAGGATCTTACGTAATGTTTACACATTCCCTGCAATAATGTTAAATGTTATGTTTTATTTAACGACGCTCGAAACTGCAGAGGTTATATCAGCGTCGCCGGATGTGCCGGAATGTTGTCTCACAGGAGTTCTTTTACATGCCAGTAAATCTACTGACATGAGCCTGTCGCATTTAAGCACACTTAAATGCCATCGATCTGGCCCGGGATCGAACCCGCAACCTTGGGCATAGAAGGCCAGCGCTATACCAACTAGCCAACCAGGTCGACCCCTGCAATAAAACAAGTTGCCATCTTACCCCGAAAAAAGTGATCATCTTCTCCAAGTATCGGGGTAAGATGCGTAGTGCTGTGATGCAACCTAAGATGGCGGAACAAGGTCGTTGGTTGTTAACAATACAAACTTTAGAATCTTTACTACAATATCCATTACAAAGGTTTGACAGTTATTACGAATTCAAGAATGTATTAATATTTTAACATACCTTTGCAAATATTTTATAGCAGGAAAAGAGCTGTTTTCTTGCTTTTCTTCTTCTTACATCAAAAACACGTGGCAAAATGAATTAGCTTCCATTCTACAGACATTCAACTGTCTCAGTGATCATGAAGACATGCGCGTGGCGTTCTCTCTTGGAAGAATGTGAAACTACAAAGAAATAAGCATCATCCCCCGGTAGTCATCTTCCCCCGATTCACTCTATACAAGATCGGTCCGGAGGCAAGAAGTAACCAGTACTAGTTCGGTCCCGGGTCAATAAGTTAACAGTACTAATTCGGTCCCGGATCGAAAATACAGCAGTACTGGTTGGGAATCCACATGTTCCTTCCCATTCTATGCAGGCTTAGGACTGTCATAAGGCAGGAACGGGTAAATTCGTGACTCGAGGCAGCAAACTACAAAACTGCATGCCCCTTCCTTAAGGCATGGTTTAAAATGTTGATTATCATGTACAGTGTACGGTATGAATCTTAGTCAAAACTTCTTAAACTTCAGAATAGTCAGTGATACTAGGAGCTATGTTCTTGGGAGAAATTTGTAGGACAGTGTTTTTATATACAGGGTGATTCACGAGAAGGTCAAAAATTTGGCATGTGAATTCTGAAGTCATTATAAGACAAAAAGTTCATATAAATATAAGTCCGTTTTCGAACGGTTACGGAGATATGGCTCTTTGATTTTACAAAAACTTCTGGGATTCCATTGTACTAACTCGCATTTAGAGACAGATAAAGGACAAATTTAAAGTTTATATTCACGTATGCATACATACTTAATATTCTAGATGTCGGGGTCAATGTTTTTGTACATTATCAAAGGTACCTCCTTCTGCTTCAATGCACTGTTGCGCTCGGGCGTGAATCGCGCTCATCGCTCGGGCGAGTTGCACGTGGCTGTTCTTTATGCGGCGTGCAGCATCCAAAATACGGTCGAATAGCATCTCTCTCGTTTTCACCTTCCTTTGGTATACCAAGTCTTTCATCCAACCCCATAGACAAGAAATACTCTTCGATATGGTACTCTTCTGTTCGGAAAGCTTCGTTCATATTCAGCGACGGCACGCAAGGAACGTCCATCGCACAAACCATAAACATACATAATATCGGCGTATTCTGCAGTCGAAAATTTATAAGGCATCTTGAAAAACACAACTTAACACTTCTGATAACTGTACCTGTATAACTACTGTACTGTAAGTAGCTAACTGAACTGCTGTGAACTGATAAGTGATAGTGTATTTGTATTATGCGCGGAATCTGTGGCATTATATCAGACAAGGGCAGGCGATTGGACATTTGTAATGCCCCATCACCCGGTTTGTGAGGTGAATAAACTTATCCACGTCGCCCATAATGCAGATTCCAATGTTACGTCATTCATTGCGATCCGTGATCTTGTCTCACATCTCACGTCAGCAGCATATGGTAACGTCTGATTCACATTGGGGCGAGATGTTTTACCAAAAAAATGCATCTAGCTCCGCCATCTGCTCATATGAACTTTTTCACTCAAAATAGCCTAAGATATCGTATACTAAATTATTTACCTTTCCTCGTGAATTTCCCTGTATATTGGAGTCTGTTTATTGATTTAGATACAAATTCTGCCATTTTGTCTCAAGCTAAAACTTGCGGCTTCTCTCCGATACTCCGACTTTTTACCTTGATATGAAGTAGGGCTCCGAAGGCTTGCACAGCAACCTGAGGCTTATTGTGCTTATCATTCCTTTTGTGAGAATGGTTGTTGAATTCCGAATAGCCACTTTTCTGAAGGCATAGTGCCTCAGGTATGTGGTGCCATCTGTCAATTTTAGTCATTTAGGCTCAAGGTCCAATGTCGTTCAACTGTACGTTAGTCACAATACTACATTCAGCTGCATCATGTTGGTAAATGTTAGTAAAATGATACTGAAGAATATTAAAATGCAGGCGGTAGAATAATGGAAAGAAACAGGAAAACCACGAGAAAATACCTTAAGAACCTTCTGTTTGATTACCACAAATACCAGCTACTATCGATTTGAACCTGGGACCGTAGTTAACGTAAACCAGTGCTCTACGTATTTATAATACAAAGGGAAAGAAATAGCACGTGATTTTTATTCGAAAAGAAACTAAATGCATGACAACTTCGGCAGAATCTGTATAATGTTAATAATGAAACAGATGGATAAATTTATCCAACAGAAGTGTTCTATAAATATTTAGACAGTGAGTTATCTATCCGTGGAAATATTGAGGTTGAGAACAAGCGTTAAAGGCAAGTAGAATATTAGGTTGCCTAAATGGGACACTTCGGAGAAAATTAATACACAGAAAAGAGAGAAAGGCAAGAATTTAAGTGATAACAAAACAAATTATGACCTAATCCAAAAACGTAAAAATGAAGACCACAAGGATGATCGCAGAAAAAATCTAGTTAAATTATAGACAAGACGGGCAATATCAGAAGGCAAAGCAATATAGAAAACATGAGTGAATGGGTAGTACACAAAATAAAACAGTAATTGAATGAACTATAAATAGAATAGACGAACAAAGACTTGTGAAAGTTGCATGAGATAAATTATAAGTTGTGAAAAGAAATGTAGGTCGAGTGAGGAAAATATGGAGAGATAATTTAAACATTAGATGAAACGAAGCAATTACTGAAGGAAAGAGACTTCAGCTCAGGAGGAAAGAAGCAATAAGAAGATCATTTATAGGACACACAGAAATGGAATCATTTACTGTACACCCAACTAATAAGATGAAGCTTTTATTTATTATACTCCACACAAGGGGGGGGGGGTCAGGTCCGTGCATTATATATAGTCTATTATATATAGGTTTATTGTTTCATTTTAATATTTTATTTTGACTTCAATTGAAGGATAGCATAGAAAGTTATATTCAATTGAAATTTATATATATATATATATATATATTATATATATACATACATATAATATATATATGGATAATTCTTTCATCGTTGGAGTCGACCTGGTTGGCGAGTTGGTACAGCGCTGGCCTTCTATGCCCAAGGTTGCGGGTTCGATCCCGGGCCAGATTGATGGCATTTAAGTGTGCTTAAATGCGACAGGCTCATGTCAGTAGAATTACTGGCATGTAAAAGAACTCCTGCGGGACAAAATTCCGGCACACCCGGCGACGCTGATATAACCTCTGCAGTTGCGAGCGTCGTTAAATAAAATATAACATTTTAACATTTCATCATTGGAAAGTGTAGTTTCTTCACGTGGTTGTAGGCTTTACGTCATTACAGAAGCTCCAGAGTGAATCGAGGACTGGGCACAAATGCTTGATAGGGTATGATTAAAACAGACTCTTACACACAGAAAACTTGATATACTCGTTTACAATAAATCCAAAACTACGTATACAGATCACGTTCAGATTTGGTATTTGGTATGTGTCTTTCTATTAACCTATCTAATCAGCGTTTTAAAATGTGTTGAAAATTGGTTGAAAAAAAAACATTTGTGCGAGATCACGCGTATTCGCTTGTTTTCCGCACAAAGCCAATACGCGGTAAGTGTGAAATACCACATTCAGTATTCCCAACGTAACACACATAACAATTTCCCTCTTCTTACCGCTTAAGAGACATATTCATTTTACTGCTTTAGGCTTTTAACATATTATTTTTAGAGACGTTTAACATAGTAATAATTATGAATTGAAAACTTACCACTGCAATTTCACCTAAATTGCAATGTTAATTATTGTTTTTAAATATTTGCAAAAATTAAGTAAACTCTACTACTCCACTAAAGTTATTGCATTCGTGATGCAAGTAACATTGAGGAAGCCGTGAAAAAATCAACAACATTCCAGATGCCGATGTTATTACTGCAATATGTTATATAAATAATATTGTTAAAATCTTAAAATGAAAAATAAATCATTACATAACCTTACCGTTTGTTTTAAGTTCGCATTTATAGACTGGGGGAAAAAAAGACAGACGTATATCACGGCCTGCTGGAGTATAGTAAACACAGAAAACATTATATAGCAACAATGTTGAAGAGAGATATTTTTGTTTTCCAAAATTGCCGTCATTGAACAGAAACCAAGATGGAGAGTTCATTGCAACTAATTTGAAATTCCTCTTTCAGGTATGTAATAAACGATCCTCGCACAAAATAATGTACGATACACGAGCGGTATGTTTGTTTTCATGTTCTCGGAAATTAAAAAAGCTCAACTACGTTTCGCTTTTTTAATCTTTTCCTCGAACATGAAAACGTCAACATACCGCTCTTGTAACGCATATTACTATTTCAACTCAGTAGGATCCTCCTGTATCAACAAGCAGGTTATTTGGCTTCGATAGAATTGATGAAAGCGAGATGGGATTTGGCAAGATAAGACTGAGTATTCATCATGTGATTACCTAATTTATTTATTTATTTATTTATTTATTTATTTATTCATTTATTCATTTATTCATTCATTCACTCATTCACTCATTTACTATTTACTCACTTACTTACTTAGTTACTTACTTACTCACTTAATTATTTATTTATTTATTTATTTATTTATTTATTTATTTATTTATTTATTTATTTATTTATTTATTTATTTATTTATTTATTTATTTATTTATTCTGGTGTAGTTAAGACCATCAGGCCTTCTCTTCCACAACACCACCTTACAGTTGGAGAATTCATGGGAAAACACCAAAGCAGATCAGCCTTAGCGGTATGCGAACAGACCCCCGAACGCATATCCGAATCAGTAACCAAATGTGTCTACCGCCTGAGCTACGTCGATGACAGAGAAATTGTTGTACAGATACGGAAATAAAATTTGGACTCCCTCATTGCACAAGTTTCACTTACAACACACTGCGCATGTGTAATAAACAAGAGCCGCTATATATATGCTACTTGGGACAGTCATGCGAAATTGCCTGCATACAGATGGATTCTCATCAAGACTCGCTCCAAATTTTAATTCCGTATCTGTACATAGACTGAATGCTGAAATCTTCTATTAACCTCTTCCCTTTCTATATATTTTAGCAATTTTTTGGAAAAAAGAATCATATTTTTTTTATTTTTGTATAGAGGTAATTTAATATTTCAGAATCACTGTACATCACTACTTTTCTTACATACCTAAAAATCACTATGAAATAGACATACATTCATACCTGAATTATTATCCCGAGTTATCTCGTGCACCTTGATTCCAGCTCTGGTAGTTGTCCCATTTTGATTTTCTCCTGAACTATTTACAAACTTATGTTTTTTTTTATGGATTAATTTATGAGGTACAATATCAGTGCTGTTATCAAGGCGTTAAATGTTGCTTGTCGTGTGAGAGACTCGAAAGCAGGGTATTACGCACAGTGGCACATTACATTCCGGACAGTAGTATCTGCTCTTGTGTCGAATTTGTTTGTTATCTTGAGTCTCTCGCAATACTACACATGGAATCCTGTCTGGTTGGGTTGTTCTTCTTCAGAGTTCGTGGAATAACTTCTGGAAAATGTCCACCTGTAAGACCATCTCGCTATCATCAATCTCAACGACGCTAAATAACCTAGTAGTTGATACAGCGTCGTTAAATAACCAACTGAAATAAAAAAATCTGCCTGTAAGCCGAAGTGGGTTGGGCGATTTTCCTGGCCTTCCTGCCTTGAGTGATAGGACATTCGGGGTGTATTTTTCGAAAATCTTACGAATAACCACCATTCGATAGTCAAAGGGTATCGTATACCAAACGTAGAAATCCAACCACCATATATAGCAATATCACTAACTTCTGTAGCCATCTAGTCAGGAAAAGGTTAATGAAATGATGGAAACGTATATATTCGGGATAATAATCCTTAGTAGCGAAAATCGGACTCACGCGAGTTAACTCGGGTTAATAAATTTTGACGGAAGTTAGCAACCCGAGTTAACTCGGGTTAATCAGGGAAGTGGTTAATAAAAATGTCGAATACGCTTATTTCCGTAAAAATATTCGAAATAAATTTTTCGCATTATCACAAAACTTTTCTTTCCACTCCGTATACTAAGAAAGCAAAAAAAAAAATGCTTTAGTTGTGCAATAACAAAAAAAGAAAAGATGAAGGTATAAACGCGAACATCCATTAGTGTGCTGCAGAAAAAGGGCAAACTTAACGATTGCGATCTCGTGTTGGATGTTGCCACATGTAACCTACTTTTGTATCTTTAAAGCTCTCTCAATGTTAAATGCTAAATTAAATGTGCTGAAATAAAAAAAAATATGTAACTTATGCAGATTATAAAGAAATGATTTCTTCGAATTAACTTTTTCTCCTCATGTCCTAATTTTAAATAAAAAAAACTGTACCATAAAATAATCTCAAACACTGCATAAAAATTACTTCTTTTTTTTTTCGACAAACCTACAATCTCAGGCCAAAATTCTGGTGCTAACAGCCTGGAACGGGTTGCTTCCCGGGCGTGTTGGCCGAGTGTGTCACAACGCCACTATCCCATACAGGCATGCAATCTCCTGCAGGGCGTGGTGCTCATTACAATTTTTAATGCCAGCATCCGACCCTGTGACATGTAAATCCCGATGTCACGTGACCGCAGCTGCAGATCCGGGTTCAATTCCGCTGAGCACCATGCCACGAAGGTAGGCGTACATGTATTAACGTAAATTATGTTTGAAATACAATTTGCGCATGGATAATGCTGTAGACGTCGTTAATGTCCATGAGAGAGAGAGAGAGAGAGGTAATGACCAAAAATCGACATTGCATTAATTACAACGTGCATTTTCACAAATTTAGCTTCACCAAATTCCAGAAAGGCCTATGCAATTGACAGAAATAAATATTTTAAGAGGGGTGAGATTTAAGAATGTTTTCGAATATTTTTACAGATTCCATTCTTAGGATTGGGTTGCCAAAAAACAGTCTCACAAGATGACACATACTTTCTAATTGCATGTTTTACACGTTTCACAACAATAATTCACTTCCTATATACAGTAGCTCCGCAAATTCCATTACTGTTTATAATTTATTTTATGCTCGACCATGCCGAATGTAGTAATTATACACCTGGTAGTAGCCCTTTAATGCACCTCATTAAAGTACACTTATTCATTAAAGTTCAGGTGTTCAGCCAATGACAAATTACCTTTGTACCATTATAAAACCGCAAGTATCGATTATTCTCGGATATGCAATCGAAAGGCAATTAGCGAAAAGTCACGGAGGCTGGAAATCCAATACTGTCGCAGAAGGTTATGTTCTGTTACTATAATAATTAGCGTTAATTGTAAATAATATTCAAATAAATTCAATTTGTCATCTCGTTTTCCAATTCTAAATCAATTTCCAGGTTATATCAAGACTAATGTTCATCTTATTCTCTACGTTATAGCAAGGTCAATGACATTCGGCCTCGGAAAAAATCAATACTTTCGCGTCTGCGCACATCTCACAATTCAGGTCAGTTCGCTACTCACATAACCATAACATGACCTACGCTCGTATGAAAATTATGAAACTCGCTTGCGCTCGTTTCATAAACAAACATACTTGCGTCTTAATTACTACCATTATAGGCTCGTTGCATAATGTACTATTATTGAATTATCATATAAAATACGTAAACTGATCCAGATGGCTCAGTGTTAAAGCACAGAACTCACATTCGGAAGATCCGGCTTCATATCCTGGGATCTGCCATTGTGATCGCGGTTTAATGGTTTCTCCGACCATAAAATAACTAAGACCGAGCGAGTTGGCTCAGACTGTAACATTTGAGGTTCGTATTCGGGAGGTCTAGGGTTCAAACCCCTTGGTCGGCCAATCTAACTGGGGTTTTTGATGACTTCCTTCACTCACAAAGGCAAATGTCGGAATGGAAATTTACATATCATGATTCATCACGGCCTCAATCATCAATATCGTAAACATGAATCAAAATCTAAGATGGAAGAACAGTTGGAAGAAGAGCAGTTTGGCTTCAGGAAGGAAAAAGGTACGAGAGATGCAACTGGACTGCTACGGACAATCGGCGAAAGATACCTAGAGAAGAATAAAGAATTGTATGTAGTATTTGTGAACTTGGAAAAGACTTTTGACAGAATGGATTTGAATGAACTGATGGGAATTCTAAAGAAAATTTCCGTCAATTTGGTAGGTATTCAATGCAAGCGGGATGCAAACCCACGTCTCGAAGCATAAATCTCGTTCGTTGCAGCTAGACCATGACAGTGACCGCAAGTTCTTAAAATACCTACATGAAACTGAAAATACATTTAGCTTTTCTCAGCTTAGAAATGTCAAATCTGAAGATAAAAGTGCCTAGGAATTGACAGACTCTTTATAATTACGTAAAACGTTTATGCTGTTCGTGATCATTATTGTGAGCATGTAATGATGTTTGGAATTTGAAACAAAATTTTTATATTAATTTTCATTTCTGTCTTTATACTCCTCGCTTTTAAATTTAATATGACAAAGCCTTCTCGTTTATTACTTCGTAATTGCTTCCTCATTTCGTGAGGCCTAATCTCGAGACAACAATGCAATTGACAGTCGCAACGATTCACACATCAATATGACGCCAATGAGTTGTTTGAAATTATTGTAATGCTTAAGAGAATCAAATTAATTTGGAAATGAATGCCACAATTAAGTACTTTAGAATCAGACGGGGTTAAAATAACTATTTCTGTCTTTATATTCCCCGCATTTATTAATCAGTCCCATTTGCGTACGAATAGTAATGAATTCATTATGATGTCACTTTCATTTATTTCTCTTTTATGTCTTATTGCAGCTGACTGAATTCGAATATATTTTGTTTTAAACACATAATTTCAGTCATCCAAGGCTTGCTGTAATTAATTACATCCATTAACAGAAAATGAAGGGTTCAGAGCCATAGTGGGCCAAGCGCCATACATTAAAAACGGAGAAAGCGAGGGTTAAAATTAAGTGAATATCATAATTCAATGAAACATATAGCAAGTAATATAAAGTATGCACATTAAAACTAAATGATATGTCAATATCCATTAAATTATGGCATTCACTTAATTTTAATCATTGCTTTCTCCATTTTTAATAAATGGCGCTTGGCCCACTATGGCTCTGAACCCTTCAAATGTGACTAGATTATTTCTCAAATCCAAGCGTATAAACATTTTAACTTAAAATGGTTTATTCATTTGCTCTTTTACTGTTAAATTTTACTAATTCCATATTGAGTAATAGGTAAAATTGATGCATCCAATTAATTTAACAGTAAACTTATTTCAACCCATCTGCATCTAGAACGTTTTCATATTTCCGCCCATGTAACACATCACAATGTCGCTTAATACTGTTTTCCTTACAAATATTCACAAGCATATGTTTTTGCATAACATATACAAAGCACCACCTCCACGCTCACTTGATAAAAACATAACATTCCGTTCAGGGATGAACTTGTGCGTTCTTTTATCTCTCTTGAAGCCGTTATTACTTCGCTTAACTACCGCAGTCGTTCTTATGTACAACCATAAAGCTATATGCACCGCATCTGTCCTTCCTGGAGAAGAAAATAATCAGCATTCGTTGGCATGAATAACCTAAGACTATACGCTATACGTATTTGAATTGACATCGTTACATTACTGTATTATTGCAATTTCTTATGCTTTTCACATCCAGTTTTCAATGGCATACTAATAGGATTGCTTTACCAATTTCTCTTCCCGGTATTCGACGTCGTACAAAATTTTGTCCAATATTCTTTTGAGAAGATTAACTCAGTACGTAGATGAAATTATTAGGGATCATCAGTGCGGTTTAAGGCGTAACAGATCAATTATTGATCAGATTTTTTTGTATTCGACAGATATTGGAGAAAAAATAGGAGTATAAGGGTACAGTGCATCAGTTATTCATAGATTTCAAAAAGGCATATTACTCGGTTAAGATACAAGTTTTATATAATATTCTTATTGAATCTTGTATTCCCAAGGAACTAGTTCGATTAATTAAAATGTGTCTTAGTGAAACTTACAGCAGAGTCCGTATAGGCCAGTTTCTCTGATGTTTTTCCAATTCACTACGGCCTAAGGCAAGGAGATGCATTATCACCTTTACTTTTTAACTTTGCTCTAGAATATGCCATTAGGAAAGTTCAGGATAACAGACAGGATTTGGAATTGAACGGGTTACATCAGCTTCTTGTCTATGCGAATGACGTGAATATGTTAGGAGAAAATCCACAAACGATTACTGAAAACACGGACATTTTACTTGAAGCAAGTAAAGCGGTAGGTTTGGAAGTAAATCCCGAAAAGATAAAGTATATGATTATGTCTCGTGACCAGAATATTGTACGAAATGGAAACATAAAAATTGGATATTTATCCTTCGAAGAGGTGAAAAAATTCAAACATCTTGGAGCAACAGTAACAAATATAAATGACACTCGGGAGGAAATTAAACACAGAATAAATATGGGAAATGCCTGTTATTATTCGGTTGAGAAGTTTTTGTCATCTATTCTGCTGTCAAAAAATCTGAAAGTTAGAATTTATAAAACAGTTATATTACCGGTTGTTCTGTATGGTTGTGAAACTTGGACTCTCACTTTGAGAGAGAAACAGAGATTAAGGGTGTTTGAGAATAAGGTTCTTAGGAAAATATTTGAGGCTAAGAGGGATGAAGTTACAGGAGAATGGAGAAAGTTACACAACACAGAACTGCACGCATTGTATTCTTCACCTGACATAATTAGGAACATTAAATCCAGACGCTTGAGATGGGCAGGGCATGTAGCACGTATGGGCGAATCCAGAAATGCATTTGGGTGTTATTGGGAGGCCGAAGGGAAAAAGACCTTTGGGGAGACCGAGACGTAGATGGGAAGATAATATTCAAATGGATTTGAGAGAGGTGGGGGTATGATAATAAAGAATGGATTAATCTTGCTCAGAATAGGGGCCAATGGCGGGCTTATGTGAGGGCGGCAATGAACCTCTGGGTTCCTTAAAAACCAGTAAGTATATTACGATACAAGGTTGGGAATGCCGGTCTGAAGTTGCTCTCGGGCGCGGGTTCGATCCCCGCTTGGGCTGATTACCTGGTTGGGTAGTTGAAACAGCGTCGTTAAATAAGCAACTAAAAAAAAAAGGTTGGGAAGTGCTTTTTACAAGATCGAGGAAAAGTTCGAAAAACGAGCAGACCGAGTTTTTCAGTTTCCGATATTTTGTAATGCAATTCACAAACGTGTATTGTACATTTTTTGCACGTTCATATTTTTAAAATTGCAAATACAATATATTGTATTTTGCATTGAAAATTTAGAGCAATATGCTAAATATGTACCTTGTCTTCCATACCTCATTGAAAAATATGGCATTTCGCTTTACAACTGGGATGTTACAGGCTTACTATTTGGAGCGAGGGGCTGTTTACCAGAATTTACTTGTAATATCCTTAAATACTTTAAAATTCCCTTTTATGAGGTTCAGAACATTGTGATGGAAATTCTGAAGGCTTGTCTTCAAAGTCTACATTATCATTTATATATCAACGCTTAAATTTTTGTTTTAATGTACAAATCGAATAATTATTTTACTCGTTTCATTTTCCTTTATTTTTTATGTTTGTTAATTCCTTATCCCAGTGGTCAACCTCACTTGAGGACGGATGATTTTTAAAAAATTCCAAAGTATTCGCAAAATGATACTGTAATGGTAAATATGTAACAATAAGTGCACTGTAATGGATCTATTTCAGTATGGTTTTATGTTATGAAGAATGATTTCTCTAGCAATAAGTTTCTGTGTGAAAATTCTAACTTTCAAGATTTGACAACAATAGTTGTAAATACAACAAAAAAAACACGATCGTGCAAAAAATAAAATTCCACTATCGCTGCTCGCTGTTGAGCACTCCAACTTTCCACGTTACATCACTAAATTTCGCAATGGTCTCACTACTCTTCATTGTTTGCACCAAACATCTACTTACATTGACCTGAAAACAAAATAAAAACAAATTAGTATACACGAAACTTTAAATTTAAATATGGTAATTAATTGTCACACTGCTCACACAAAAAACAAATTCCACTTCTATTCCCCAGGAAATGAACTCAAGAATACGGCGTTCAGAGCCTGTAGGTGCGGCTAATAATTAAATCAGTCGTGGACTATTTTTTGTGTTGCCTTTTGACGCCGCTCTGGCTGCGATTTGTCTTACTTCAGAGACGCGCGCGGAAATTGCATTACAAAATAACAAAAGAAGAACGAAAAAACTGAGCAGTAAATCGCGGAACAAAAACTGAATTTACATGTATAAAAGGAAATATAATGATCCCCTGCGATACAAATTCCAAAAAGCCAGTTTGTACAAAGGAGGGATAGCATCTCTTTGAATCCACGCTGTAAATTTAAAACAGATTACAAGAGGTTGTTGTCTCGCGTAACAACATCTTTTATTCCTCGCAAAATGTAGTACCAAGTTTCCGACCCGTAATTAACGCAACACGGGCATCGCCGTGTTAAAAATGGCTTAAGATATAGGTAGGAATAACACGTTTGTGTATATTTCCGTTCTATTTATTCTGAAGTGGCCCAATTGTCGGGACGAAACAATGACGGCTTTTCTTTCTGACTAGTATATATATATATATATATATATATATATATATATATATATATATATATATATATATATTTAAAGAAAATAATCTGCCCTCAATGAAGGTGACTATAAAGATCCAGAATAAAAGCACTACAGAATAATTTAGAAAGACAGGAATTGTTTAGTAAAAAAATTCAGAGAAATGCAAACTCAACACAATCATCAATGGCCAAAATATAAATGGTAATGTAATATTTGGATCGAATCCTTAAGAATATCCAACAAAATTTTTTGAATTTCAAAAAAATAGGAGTCAGAGTGCTTTTAAAATATCACATGTGAATTTAGGGAGTGTGCCACGTGCACCATACAAAAGACCAGAAACACTCCACTGACTAGTGGGAATGTTATAGGGTAAACTAGGGTCTGTTGGACAGTCGGGCATGTTGGACACTCTGTACTTTAACGTGTTACCTCGCCACTTGTGGGCATCACATTCTCCTAGAAGTCAATGACGGAAGTAGCCACGAGTGGGGCTACTTCCGTCATTGACTTCTAGGAGAATGTGATGCCCACAAGTGGCGAGGTAACACGTTAAAGTACAGAGTATCCAACATGCCCGACTGTCCAACAGACCCTAGTTTACTCTATTTCTCACTTAGATAAGGAATGCAGGACTCATAAATGGATTTCTTCTCCTCATCTACATGTTGTGTCTGCAGGGCATCCCTCTCGAACCGGATTATAGGATCAAGGACTAATCCCTTAGATTGAGTTCTGTGGATGGCTACAATATCTGCTCTTCTGTTCGAATCTAAGGATGAAACGCAGTGGATCTCCTCGTATACTTCCCATCCACGACGCTTGAGGACATCAGCTATACCGGTCCTGGTCTTATGGTGTCGATTGTTGCGCAGCAGCTCCGTTTTTCGACAGAATCCCAACACGTGACCAAGAGTTTCCGTCTCGTTGCAGCCAGGATGGCGACAACGGGTTGTGTTGAAACTTCTGCCGGGCTCAGATCTAACCGCAGATAAATTGCTGGACATTTTAATTGCATTAATGTATTCTGAAATTTATAAATTTGCTTTTGATGACATAAATAAATATAAATATAATATAATATAAATATAAATAGGGTAAACTAGGGTCTGTTGGACAGTCGGGTATGTTGGACACTCCGTAATTTAACGTGTTACCACGCCACTTGTGGGCACCACATTCAGCTAGAAGTCAATGACAGAAGTAGGCACGAGTGGGGCTACTTCCGTCATTGACTTCTAGCAGAATGTGGTGCCCACAAGTGGCGTGGTAACACGTTAAATTACGGAGTGTCCAACATACCCGACTGTCCAACAGACCCTAGTTTACCCTATGTGTGTAATACACGGGGTTTCGAAGCTTGGATTCTAGCTTCGATAT
Organism: Periplaneta americana; assembly: GCF_040183065.1. NCBI lineage: Eukaryota > Metazoa > Arthropoda > Insecta > Blattodea > Blattidae > Periplaneta > Periplaneta americana. The sequence continues at coordinate 45,050,417 of NC_091121.1, forward strand.
CAGCAGACGAGGGATAAATTCAGATTGAAGTTTTGATATCAACGTGAATAGAACCTTCTTACTTGAAACGTCATGTTTGTCAGTTTTATTGCAGAATATTGAAACAGGACCGACTGTCATAAAGATGAACTCGAGGTGGCTAAATGCGCTTAATAGATCTGCCATTCGAAGTGGCTGACAATACAGAAATTGGTGCGTTTCACGAGAAGAGGATGTTGACATTAATGTTATTATTATTGACCTTGCTTCTCATTCCATGATATTGTGAAGCTGCAAATATTACTATACACCGAAAAGAGAGCCAGCGAATGAGTTAAGAAGTGAATGAAGTATTGAGTGAAAGAGTGACTAAAGTCAAGAAATGGCAATTGAATAAAACAATGACCTAGCGAGTGAAAGTTAAGAACAAATGTTTGGGTACAAGAGTCACTGAAGTAATTAAGTGAGTAAATGGTTGGGTGAGTGAATAGAAAAATTTAAGTTTGAGGGCTAAGCGAACGACTTAATGAATAAATGAAATAATGAATGAATAGAGAACTAAAGAAACAATTGAAAACCAACTACAGTAAATGAGTCAGTAACAGAGTGATTAAGTAAAGGAACGTGTGACTGGAGTGAATAAATGTGTGAATGGATGAATGAAAAACTATGTTAAGTGAAAGATTGAATAAAGAAGTTTCTGCAGAAATTACTGATTGACGAAATGAATCAGGGGTTGAATAAAGAAATGGATGAACTAACAAAAAGAGATTTAATGAGGTGGTGAATGAAGCAGAGAGTCAATTGTTGTAAGCTTATATGAAAGAGTAAGCGAATAAAAGACTGCAGAAATGAATATTGAGTTAATGAGATAGGAGTGAGCGAATAAAAAACTGCTGAAGTGAAGTAGTGAGTTAATGAGATAGTGAGTGAATTATGGCGTGTGTGAAGCGGTGTGCGAATAAAGAACTACAGAAGTGAAGTAGTGAGTTAATGAGATAGTGAATTATGGCGTGTGTGAAGCGGTGTGCGAATAAAGAACTACAGAAGTGAAGTAGTGAGTTAATGAGATAGTGAATTATGGCGTGTGTGAAGCGGTGTGCGAATAAAGAACTACAGAAGTCAAGTAATGAGTTAATGAGATAGTGAGTGAATTATGGCGTGTGTGAAGCGGTGTGCGAATAAAGAACTACAGAAGTGAAGTAGTGAGTTAATGAGATAGTGAATTATGGCGTGTGTGAAGCGGTGTGCGAATAAAGAACTAAAGAAGTGAAGTAGTGAGTTAATGAGATAGTGAATTATGGCGTGTGTGAAGCGGTGTGCGAATAAAGAACTACAGAAGTGAAGTAGTGAGTTAATGAGATAGTGAGTGAATTATGGCGTGTGTGAAGTGGTGTTCGAATAAAGAACTACAGAAGTGAAGTGGTAAGTTAATAAGATGCTGAGTGAATTATGGCGCGTGTGAAGCGGTGTGCGAATAAAGGACTGCAGAAGTGAAGTGGTGAGTTAATGAGATAGTGAATTATGGCGTGTGTGAAGTAGTGTTCGAATAAAGAACAAAAGAAGTGAAGTAGTGAGTTAATGAGATACTGAGTCAATTATGGCGTGTGTGAAGCTGTGTGCGAATAAAGAACTACAGAAGTGAAGTAGTGAGCTATGAGATAGTCAGTGAATTATGGCGTGTGTGAATGAGTGTGTAATTAAAAGACTTCAAAAGTGAAGTAGTGAGTGAATGAAGAATGTAACTTGTAAGTGGATAAAAAAATGTAGTGAGTAAAGAAGTAAAGTAAGATTAGGTCTAAGTAAATATGTGAAGTAGTGGATGAGTAACATGGGTAAAAAAGTTAAGTAGGCTAGTGAATGAGTAAATAAGTGAATTATTAAAGAAGTGAAGTTAGGCCTATGAGTGGGTAAAAAGTGAGATGTCAAGTGGGTTAAAGCAGAAGAAATGAATGAATAAATGAGTCTATTAATAAAATATCGCTCTAAATTTCATAATGTCCTGATATTATAACAAAATCAAGTTATTCTCTGGTGTAAGGATTGAAGTTTGTAATACATCAGTTCCAATGCTATTGCACGTCCAGTAATGAAGTATCTGTTCAGCTGCAAACTTCGTGTGTCTTGTGATAACGCTTTACACTGCCATACCGCATCCCAACGAACGTCTCAAACTGCATGATTGGAACGCCGAAGATGAATCTCGAATGCGATACCAGAAATAGTTGAATAGGTAATAAAGCTCTGGTCGCTGACTACAACCAAATGCTGTTCTGTATATTGTAACGAAGGAAAAATTACCTTTTTTAACTTTGCGTGAGTTTGAATTAACCTAGAACTTGATTGTCCCTTGAAGATGTAATACTTTCTGTTTAAATGGAATCTCTATGTCCCTCCATTTTCCGTCAGATCCAAGAGACACAGAAGTGGATTAAGGGCTTAACTGCGACAGCAGCGTGGAGGCTTCTATGGGCTAGTGGTTATTCTAAAGTCTAAGTTGACCCGACTCACCATTCGGTCCTTCCCTCCCCACAAATATTGACAGTGTAGTTGAAACTTGAAACTTGCTTCGGAACACTTCCAGCCATATTTATTTATTACTTTACTTTTGTCTATTTCTTAGAAAATTACTTCACAGCTTCCAACATCACTTAAATTATTGTCAAATTTTAGCTTTCTTTTGTTCACTTTTTTTTTTTTTTTTTTTTTTGCTTCTGTGTGGAACATAAATGGAAAATTAATCGCATGCTAATCAGTTATAATATTTAATAATTACACCCTTTACCGTAGCTAGCAATAACCTGCTCAATTACATTTGTCACTGCTCCACCTTTTGAAGCATCTAAAATATTTTCAACCACTCACATTGAGGAAGAATCTTATTCAAACAAAATTATGATGTCCCATTTCGATTACTGTGATTCCTTGTTAACAAATACAGGGACATAATTTTATTTTTACTAACATTTTTAATATTAACCTGGCTATACCTTTCTATTAACGATTGAAACAGGAAACACCGTTTGCTACCCCTTCCACGACTGGAGTTCGATGATACCGGCGTAAAATATAAATCACTTTACTAGGTATAGGAGGGAAGAAAAATAGTTCATCCATTTATGTAAACTAGGAAATATCGCAATTTTGAGTTTGATAATTTTCATTAGGTTTTTGTTTAATCAAAATACAGCATTGTATTAACACTTAGTGTTTTTACTCACGTATTGAGCTATCCATTCGGACGTATTCATTATGCAGTGTATATTGTACTGTTACAGCACATTAGCGTACAATATAGAGAATGAAGTTAAATTGAAAAATAATCATAATATGGATATTTAAACACATTTTTGAAAATGGTGGCCGTTCATTTCGATACAGGCTTCAGTTGTTTTGTGCAAATTTTCGCACTATAGACTATTGTACCTAATTCCAATTACCAGTTTCGTCCTTCGTACGAGTAACTCATGTTGAAATAATTCTGTACCTACTCTATAAAACAGTACCTTACGTACTGTAAATTCAATCTTCACTTCTGCCCGATCCGCACAGATATAATTACTCATAAATTCTGTCTTCTGTCCGTTCAAGTGGTTTTGTCGCAGGGTCGTAGAGAGGAGGGGGGGAATCACGTGATAGTTAATTACTTAACGAGGCCCTTTTATTTAAGTTATTTTAAACAATTGTATGGGTATAATATTACGTAGACGTCCAATTCCTAACAGAAATTAATGTTTTCAGAAAAGAGCTAAGATAGCCCAGCTACTAGACTTAACAGAGGGGCGAACAGAAGCAGGTGGGGGAAACCGGGATGCGACGTAGGCAAACGGACAACAGTACCTGTACGAAAATATGATTCAATATTGAAAGCTCTTTCGGCACTGGAAAACGCGAATATATTTCTGGAACGTACTATACTCACTAACTCAGTACTGCTTATGCGCCCTCAGCTCTGTGTCGTGAACGGTTGGAAGTTTACTAGTAGAAGGAGTGGGAGTGAAGTACATTCAAAAGCTCAGGTACAATAAAAACTGAAGTAAAAATAAAATGATGTCCCTGTATAAGTTCTGAGTTATGAGAGATTACAACGTGTTCATAATGTATATATGAGATTTCTCTGTAATATTCGGAAATTTGACCATGTAACACCATCTCTTGAGCTGCCGCGTGGATTCGTCTAAAGCAGCCGTGGAGAAAATGTGATCGAGCGTCGAGCCACTGTGTAACCTGCAAGTACATGCACCTATGGAGGGAGGCGGACACAAGAAGGGGAAGTGAAGCAACTGTCTGACTTATTAACGGATTTTCATTTTCCTTACGTCAAGCACTTAAATATAATTTTATACAGTATAAGGTTACAAACTAATGTTTAGTACGTGTAACGAAGAAAGAAATGAATAAGAAAACATAGGACACATTATCACAACCTAAAATTAATTGTCTTCAGAATGTCTCTGCGATAGAGTTTCAAAATCAGGAATTGTCACTTACTGCCAGTCGTAGTTGATCACGAATATATTTGTCTGTCAGTTGTGATCTGAATTTGATTTTTACTATTTTCATTGTTGAAAATAATTTTTCACAAACGTAAGTTGTAGTGAACATGGATGGCTTCAACAGAGCAAGCGAAAGAACGAAGCTTCGGATATTAATATTAATATTAATAATAATAATAATAATAATAATAATAATAATAATAATAATAATAATAATAATAATAACACAACCTTTTAATGTTTCATGAGTGACATGTAGTATAATGCCGTTTTATGTTATACAACCGTTTCCTCGTAATACTTGTGAACAAATCATACATTTAATATTCTCATCATATTGGCAGCAAAAAAAATGTGTCCTCCCATCCTACTTGAAACTTTCGTTTCTGTAAAGGTACATGGTTTCGAGAGAGACATTGCGACGATACGCCACTCGCAAGTCAGAGACAAATACAAATGGAACGGAGTTTGACTCCAGTGAGTGAGAGGGTGGAGGTTGGGGGAGGTAGGAAACAAGAGAAATGCATAGCTATCATTGCGAGCCACAATGTGCTCGCGAGTCACATTTTCGCCATGGCTGGTCTAAAGGAACGAAGATGATCTCTCACTTCTACACAAAATTTTACGTAACTCTTCTCCAAATTACTTGTCTTCACGCTTTCAGTCCCTCATTATTTCATGAAATCAGCATCGATCTCTTATTTCTATTCCTCGTCACAGAACTTCTCCTGTGCTCTTCCTCCTACATTGTACCATTGCCTCGTCTCTGGAATTCGTTAGTTAGTAACGCCGGAGATTGCCGGACACTGTCACAGTTTAAAATTAAACTAGAAAAATATGTTTTATCTCACGAAATCCGTTACTGAGGAGTTGCTAGATTCATGCTAATTTTTTTTTTATCTTTAGCATTTTATAAATAATTTCCTTATTTTAGAGTAAACCTTTCTAATGTCTTTGTGCCAGGATACTAGAACAACCTATCCTTCTTTTATTAATTATAATGAAGCTGGGTTACTCTTACTTATCTATATCTGCTGTATCCTTCTATTCTTATTATCTCATTCTTTAATATGTTAGACTAATTTGTATTATTTTGAATTTTTACTTGTACGTGCAGTTTTTACATTATTTCCATTTTATTACACGTTATTATATAGATTAATTTGAATGATGATGACGATGTACAGTAGTGAAAAAAAAAACTGGACCGACCCTTGTAGCTGATTTCAGAGCCTTGTTCACTCCAGATAACAATAGACTGGGAACTAAGACTTTCGTGGTTCGAATCCTGCCTGGGAAGGAAACTTTTTTTTTTGTTCCTTATTCAAATTTATTCCCAATACTTTTCGATTGCAGCCATATTTTACTATTTAATTAACTTATTATTCCCAGAACATGAATTTTACCAGCAATCGAAAAGTATTGGGAACAAAAAAAGGTTCCTTCCCAGGCAGGATTCGAACTACGAAAGTCTTAGTTACCAGTCTATCGTGCTCTGGAGTGAACAAGGCTCTGAAATCAGCTACAAGGGTCGGTCCGATTTTTTTGCCACTACTGTACACTTTTTCTTGTAGTTGTATTACATTTCTGGTGGTGTGGTAGAGAAGGTCTAATGGGCTTAACTTCATCAGAGTAAATAAACAAATAAAGTAAATAAATTGAGGGGTTTGCCGGAAAAAGGGCGTATACGTCAATATGGCGAATTCAGATACATGCAATCTAAGATTTTAAAACGCACCTGAATAAAATGTTATACATGCACGCAGCCCTGTCCTGCAGGTATGTACAGTACAATCAAAACAAAATTTCGCTACTATAATTATCCACTACATTTTAAACCGTTTTCCCGAAGAAGGGCGTATAGGTCTATCCGCCTTTCTTCCGGCAAAGCCCTCAATTGTATACTATGTGGGGTACAAGGAAAGAGGATTATCTATTTAATTGCACTGTCTACCCGAGTTCCCGCCAAATTAAAAATTCTGACATAATTCCTGCCGGAAATGATTTGAAATTCCTCGTATACTAATTACTACTAATAATAGAAATCAAAAAGATTTTCATTTACTAGTAATAATACACTCTCACAAAATTTTCTATTATTAATTTGGGGCACAATATAGAAGAACTGTCAAACTTGGATGTTGTCAGCCACCATAACCATGTTTCATCTATTATGATGGTGCCATTGAAAAAGAACTCATCTTCACGTTCATATCATCCCAGATTCAGCCTGGCTTCAGCAATTCGCTATCACAATTCAACCATAGTAAGACTGTTACCCAACAAGCACAAATAGTTCGTATTCTTTACTTATATCGACAATCGACGGTGCAATATCCAAATTCCATGGAGAGTTCCACGCCTGTCTTCTTCCAGAAGATCTACTTGAACTTGAGTCTGCCAGCCAGAGCTATGTTTATTTCCGTTGGATTCCCTTTCAAATGGAAAGGCCTCCACCCACTTGGTAGCAATCTGATATGGCTAGCTTATTGTAAAGCCTTAAAGCACGAACTAAATAGCATTTTAGCCACAAGCAGCCACAAACACCGTTGTTCGTACTTAATAATTATTCTTTTAGACTAGTATTATTTAATATGTTAAATGGAAAGAAACCACGAAATTACTGACAAATTTACGACATTTTAAACAGGCCATCTTCTGTATTCGTCCCGCGCCGTGGCGTCGTGATCTAAGGTATCCTGCCTCGGATTCGCGTTACGGAATGCGCGCTGGTTCGAGTCCTCATGGAGGAAGAAATTTTCTCATGAAATTTCGGCCAGTGTATGGGACCGGTGTCCACCCAGCATCGTGATGTATTTGGGTAGCTACGATAGGTAGCGAAATCCGGTTACGCAAACCAGCTATAACGGCTGGAGGGCTCATCGTGCTAACCACACGATACCTCCATTCTGGTTGGATGATTGTCCACCTCTGCTTTGGCATGTGGCCGTGAGGCCAGCAGCCGGCTGGTAGAACTTGGCCCTTTATGGGCTGTAGCACCACGGATTATTATTACTATTATTATTATTATTATTATTATTATTATTATTATCATCATCATCATCATCATCATCTTCTTCTGTATTCGACAGTGACATTTCTCCAACACGTCCACACCTGTGGAGTAACGGTCAGCGCGTCTGGCCGCGAAACCAGGTGGCCCGGGTTCGAATCCCGGTCGAGGCAAGTTACCTGGTTGAGGTTTTTTCCGGGGTTTTCCCTCAACCCAATACGAGCAAATGCTGTGTAACTTTCGGTGCTGGACCCCGGACTCATTTCACTGGCGTTATCACCTTCATGTCATTCAGACGCTAAATAACCTAGATGTCGATACAGCGTCGTAAAATAACCCAATAAAATAAAAATAAAAATTCTCCAACACATGCAAATTCTGACGATCACTACCGGTTATTAAGATCGCTGATTTCAGCATTATTACCGATGATGAATTTCTAGCATATTTGTATTTTATAAACAAATTAGCAGTCCCGTTGAAAATCAACGAGATTCGTAAAATAATACACAATATGACATTCAGTATTGAAGCAATTTTACGAAATAAAAACAAAATATAAGAGAATTCTCCTACTACAGCTCAAAAGGTCAATATCATTTCTTTTATAAACTCAGTTCATTCTGTCGAGATTTTCGAGAGCCTCAGTGTTCCTGTTCTATTATTCCCGATGAAAAGCCTTGTTATCTCGTCACAATCGTTTTCATTCACGGTCACGTGTTTTTAGACTTATGCTTCCGCTGTAATTTCTTTTAGATGGCCTACCTAATACTCAATAATACTAAGCACGTTCCCAGCACCGAAATGTTCTTACACTTTTTAGTATGAGTTTCTCAAAGGTTGGGATTACACTTCAGTAAATAGAAAGGATTCTCCAAGGGATAAAAACATGAATATTCGAGAAGATATTAACACATAAAGAAACTTGTATGTAACTGCATGTAACTCTTCAACAAACAAATCACTGAAACGATTATTACAGAAGATTACTTAACTAGTCATAACTGTAACATCACAAAATTATCAGTTAATGCACGACAATTAGAAAGAAACAAATGAACACAGCTGCGTAATGAGGGAAACATTTGAAAGAAAAGTCGTATATCTATCCACGGCCTGCTATTGTAAAGTATTACTCGTAGTATATTATTGTTAAAGTCATACAGTACTAGATCTTGCTCTGTTTCGAAAACGAAACAAAATGAGTTACAATTTTTTTTTCATTTACACTATACGATTATGATGGTCCGTGGCCCACTGTTGACTGAGAAAGAAACCAAGAATTTTCCCTAGGTAGTCTCTCAAAATCTTATCTTTAAAAGTATTTCTCTATGATACACCGTTTTCGAAGAACAGGGTGGGACAGACAGACAAATATTTGTTGTTTATATATGCAGATAGTTCCTGCATCATTATACTATCAGCCGATTCCACAAACATAATTCAGTTTTTACTTGGAGAATATCAAATTAATTAATAACTGTATTTTATAACTTCTCGGCAAAATGCGAACTGCTTCAACAACACCAATGTTCAAATTATTGACGATCCGTCATTTTGACGTTAACTTTCAATATCTAATCTATGTATAGTATTGGTAATCAATAACATCAACAGTTTTCACAATCTCTACGAAGTCATCCAAATCCTTTATTAAGAAAATTACATTGTACATCTAATTGCAACGAATTTCACCAGTCACATCCCCAACATCAAGAACTACAGAGAGTTTCGGAGGTGGTGTTTCAAACTTTCAGGGATGATGGCGAAGGGCACATGTATCAATTTGAGATAAGGAACCATGGTCCGGAAATTACTGAGTGGAAAGTTATAAGCGAAAATAGTTGTGTGGAAATGGAATTGTAATTTCGGCACTACGTACCCTCCTTCCCTTAACTTTTGGAACAGTCGTGGAAAAAATGTATGGGCCGGATGTCTCCTACGTGGGCACTTGCCCCCGATACAATCTGTGACCTTGTCTACTGTTCCCATTGGCTCATCCGTATTCGAAAATCAGGTCTGCTTATTCCGCTCTCGTGTACTCCTCCATTTCACTAGGACTGATCGACTGGACACTGCAACTTGTACACATACACTGCTGTCTACAGACGTGCATATCAGGACCGACCATGTCCGTTACACATTACGCTATCTGCATTGCTTTAGTGTAGTTTCCTGCCCCCACCCCTCAGACAGCGCACTGAATGGAATACTGTAAGTAGACAATGTAAACAACGTCAGATGAATACAGTATGTGTAAGATGTAAAGATAAATACACATAAATAAGGTGTACAGAGGAATAAAATTATTTCATTTCCACAGAACTATTTTTGCTTGTAACTTTCGACTCGGTCATTTCCGGATCAGGGTTCCTTATCTTAAATGGATACATGTGCCCTTCGCCATAATCCCTGAAAGTTTGTAACACCACCTCGGAAACACTCTGTATTACTGCACTTGGCATCTCAGCCTCAATTAACGTCTGTTACATAGCTTAATTAATATGAATGTTATAGTTACAAATAGAGTTAAGTGCAAAATTTTGAACTCTGCAACAAACAAACCACACTGGTTGTCTGGCTGGACTGTAACTTAATTCATGTACAGAACATGTAAGGTCATACGTCTCTTTAGAAGCAAAAGGTACGGTATAGAATTGTCTCGATTGGTTAGTCGCACTAAACATGATTATCAAATAAATTTACTGCAGTCAGGGCTTGATTTTCGGTAGGAATAAAATTGAAAATAAATGTGACAGAAATTTCCGAAAAAAAAAACACATGAGGAAGAGGGCATATAATTTGAAGCCCGACATGAAGGCATTGACCAATTTAGAGGATATAGACGCAGCGTTTCCAATAAAAGAAATGATGAAGAAATTAAATAATAGGCCTAATGTCAGGGAAAATAGCAATTGGAAATAAACCTATCGCTTAGAATACCAAAAAGGCAACCAAGAGCCGGGCTGTTTGTTATTAGCGATAAATGGAGGTGTTATCATAAAAGTGACTGAATTGTGACAGTAAATTTGTCGCGAATTTTCGCGAAAACGTCTGTTTCTTCTAAAAAAAACTTCATTCTTGCGATAAAAACCAAAATAAAAGCATTTTTTTATTATTTTAAAGATCTACAGTTTATTAGTTTTGAAAATATCAGCTACCAAAGAATAGCGAGACAAATTATTTGAGAATATTGTTATTCTCTTTAAAGCCTACACTGGCTACAGGACTATTGATACTTACTTACTTACTTACTTATTTACTTACTTACATACTTACTTACTTATTTACTTACTTACTTACTTACTTTCTGGCTTTTAAGGAACCCGGAGGTTCATTGCCGCCCTCACATAAGCCCGCCATTGATCCCTATCCTGAGCTAGATTAATCCAGTCTCTATCATCATATTCCACCTTCCTCAAATCCATTTTAATATTATCTTCCCATCTATGTCTCGGCCTCCCTAAAGGTCTTTTTCCCTCAGGCCTCACAACTAACACTCTATATGCATTTCTAGATTCGCCCATACATGTCCTGCCCATCTCAAACGTCTGGATTTAATGTTCCTAATTATGTCAGGTAAAGAATACAATGCGTGAAGTTCTGTGTTGTGTAACTTTCTCCATTCTCCTGTAACTTCATCCCTCTTAGCCCCAAATATTTTCCTAAGAACCATATTCTCAAACACCCTTGACCTATGTACCTCTCTCAAAGTGAGAAACCAAGTTTCAAAACCATAAAGAACAACCGGTAATATAACTGTTTTATAAATTCTAACTTTCAGACAACTGACTGGATGATAAAAGCTTCTCAACCGAATAATAACACTCATTTCCCATATTTATTCTGTGTATAATTTCCTCTCGAGTATCATTTACTGTATGTTTGTTACTGTTGCTCCCAGGTATTTGAATTTTTCCACCTCTTCAAAGGATAAATTTCCAATTGTTATATTTCCATTTAGTACAATATTCTCGTCACGAGACATAATCATATACTTCGTCTTTTCGGGATTTACTTCCAAATTTATTTCTTTACTTGCTTCAAGTAAAATTCCCATATTTTCCCTAATCGTTTGCGGATTTTCTCCTAACATATTCACGTCATTCGCATAGACAAGAAGCAGATGTAACCCATTCAATTCCAAACCCTCTCCGTTATCCTGGACTTTCCTAATGGCATACTCCAGAGCAAAGTTAAAAAGTAAAGGTGATAGTGCATCTCCTTGCTTTAGCCCACAGTGAATTGGAAACGCATCTGACAGAAACTGACCTATACGGACTCTGCTGTATGTTTCACTGAGACATATTTTAATTTATTAATCGAACTAGTTTCTTAGGAATACCAAATGCAATAAGAATATCATATAAAACTTCTCTCTTAACCGAGTCATATACCTTTTTGAAATCTATGAATAACTGATGACCAGATTTTTGTTTAAACTGAGTTCAGTAAATATAAATCTGATTTACAAAGAGTACAGTTATTATCAGTATTATTATTATTATTATTATTATTATTATTATTATTATTATTATTACAGTAAAACATTCAAACATTACCACTGGCCGATCAGACTGGGACACTGGGGGAGAAGCCATCCCGCGGTCCTGCCCTAATGAAGACGCAGCGCAGCATGCAAGGCGGCTATTTCTGCAGCGATCGAAGTCTGTGTCCCTCTCCCCTCCCCGGCCAACACGGGGGCTCCGGGTGCTTTGGTTTCAGGGCAATTACATAAAAATACTGATTGAATACTTGCAATTAATCAATAAAACTAAGTTAACAGCTACACTCTTATATCACTCTCAGTGCACCATATACAGAGCGTTCAAGAAAACGCTTCAATTCTTTTCTTAATGTCTATTTTACGACACTTTATCAACTGCTATGGTTATCTAGCGTCTGAATGAGATGAATTATTTATTATTGGGTTATTTTACGACGCTGTGTCAACATCGATGTTATTTAGCGTCTGAATGAAATGAATGAGATAATGCCAGTGAAATGAGTCCGGTGTCCAGCACCGAAAGTTACCCAGCATTTGCTCGTATTGGTTTGAGGGAAAACCCCGAAAAAACCTCAACCAGGTACCTTTCCCCGACCGGGATTCGAACCCGGACCACCTGGTTTCGCGGCCAGAAATGAGATGAAGGTGGTAATACCAGCGAAATGAGTCTGAGGTCCAACGCTGAAAGTTACCTAGCATTTGCTCTTAATGGGTTGAGGGAAACCCCCGGAAAAACTCCAAAGAGATAACTTGTCCCAACCACGATTTGAACCCGGGCCCGCTCGTTTCAGAGTCAAGCGTGCTAACCGTTATCCACTTCAATTCTTTAGTATTAAAAGAACCTCGTTAAGTTCGAAAATTGTAATTTCATAAGTTGGCCTACACAACTACAGGCGTCTTCTAAGATTCCTCACACTATTCAGAAGTTTGCCTAATTTTTTCTCATTGCATGTGTCATATTTGAAATTTTCAGTAATATTTTAGACATCTTGTAATATCATATCAGTATTTACATCGTTTTATACCGATGTTAGTCTATTTCAGCGCTTTCTATCTAGAACCAAAATTAACAATGATCTTAGCGATGAGTTTAATGTTAAGTTTGGACTTTAAAACAGAAGTATCCTCTGTCATCTACATTATTTAACCTAGTGCTGTAATTGATTCTTTGTTGAAGCAACTACAATAGAATTAATAGTAATATACTCATATCTAACAGTTTGAAGCTATGCACAGAGCATGCAGACATTATATTGATTGCAAAAAGTAAGCTTCACAAAACATTTTCCAATAACTGAGAGACAAAGCAGCACAATATGGCCTAAAGATAAAAATGAAAAAAAAAATACATGGAATCTTTAAGAACAAAGGCAACTCAAAAGACTTATATATTAATGGCTTGTAAATAAAACAAATCGATTCTTTTAAGTACTTCGGTTCTAGAGTAAGTAAATAAAAATAACACAAAAAAGGAAGCTATAAAGTAGAGAATTGTTCTAGGAATAAAGCTCTTTACACGAATCTTTTATTGTTAAAAAATAAAGTACTCTGTATCTAAACATGTCATCATCAAAATTTACACATCAACGATTAGTCTAGACCTGCTGTTACCTCTGGATATGAAATTTGAGGTACCGGTATTAAGAAAACATAAAAAATTAATTCGATCTGAAAAAGAATTTTAAGGAAAATATATGGATCATCTAAAGAACAAAACGAGACCTGGAGAATTAAAACAAATGACGAACTCCTGAAGTAATTCATATAGAAATACAATTTTCTTCACATTTCGGATGAATAAAGTTCTACTATCTGCCTGCCAGCCCTGCAATGCCCTGCCCTGCCCTGCTCTGCCCTTCCCAACAAGGTAATTTGTCCCAAACAGGATTTAAACCTGGGCCCGCTCGTTTCACAGTCAAGCGTGCTAACTCCACTTCAATTCTTTAATATTAAAAGAACCTCGTTAAGTTCGAAAATTGTAATTTCATACACAACTACAGGCGTCTTCTAAGATTCCTCACACTATTCAGAAGTTTGCCTAATTTTTTCTCACTGCATGTGTCATATTTGAAATTTTCAGTAATATTTTAGACTTCTTGCAACATCATATCGGTATTTACATTGTTTTATACCGATGTTAGTCTATTTCAGCGCTTTCTATCTAGAACCAAAATTAACAATGACCTTAGCGATTAGTTTAATGTTAAGTTTGGACTTTAAAACAGAAGTATCCTCTGTTATCTACGTTATTTAACCTAGTGTTGTAATTGATTCCCTGTCGAAGCAACTAAAGTAGAATTAATAGTAATATTTATAACAGATTGAAGCTATGCATAGAGCATGCAGACATTATATTGGTTGCAAATCTAAGCTTTGAAAAACATTTTCCAATAACTGAGGGACAAAGCAACATAATATGGTCTACAGATAAATATGGAAAAAAACAAATACATGGAGCCTTTAAAAACAAAGGCAACTCAAAAGACTTACATAATAATGACTTGTAAATAAAACAAATCGACTCTTTTAAGTACTTCGGTTCTGTAGTAAGTAAATCGCTGGCTAAATGTTACAAGGGTGTATGTAGTAATATTTCTGACATAGACATAGAACTTTGTAATATTGAGCAAGCGAAATGACAATAACACAAAAGAGGAAGCTATAAAGTAGAGAACTGTCCTAGGAAATAAAGCGCTTTACACGAATATCTTATTGTTAAAAAATAAAATACTCTGTAGGCCATCTAAACACGTCATCATGAAAATTTACACATCAACGATTAGCCTAGACCAGTTCTTATCTCTGGATATGAAATTTGAGGTAACCGGGATTAAGAAAACATAAAATATTAATTATATCTGAAAGAGAATTTTAAGAAAAATATATGGATCATCTAAAGAACAAAACGAGACCTGGAGAATTAAAACAAATGACGAACTCCACGAAGTATTTCATATAGAAATATAATTTTCTTCACATTTCAGATGAATAAAGTTCTTCTATCTGTCTGTCTTCCGTCTGTCTCTCTGTCCTTCCGTTACTCTGTCTGTCCGTCCGTTCGTCCGTCCGTCCGTCCGTCCACCATCCATCCATCCATCCATCTATCCATCCATCTTTATGATGGCGAAGTGAATCCGAGGTTCAACCCAGAAATTCTGTTTCGATTGGTTGAGGGAAAACCTCGGAAGAAATCTCAACCAGGTAACTTGCCCCAACCTGGATTTGAACCCGGACCTACTCGTTTCACGATCAGACGTGCCAATATTCACTCCACAGCAATGGACGATTTAAAAAAACTAGTTCACTTGAGAATTAAAAACTTTTAATTCACTTCTATGATTAAAGCCATTGTTTAGGTTGCTAAGGAAGGTGAAATAAAGACCAGTTTACGATGAAAGAGTAATGGAACGGAGAAAAATTCTCTCCGGCGCCGGGATTTGAACCCGGGTTCATAACGAGTACACCTCAGCACATGTGTGGACTTCAGTCCTACGTTCATAGACATCTATGACGTAGTGCAGAGGGCGGCCACTAGAGGGAACCCAAGAGTTGGAACTTAATCTGAGACGATTCTGTCCGGCGCCGGGGTGGGTATTCGGTGTGGCTTAGTGGATAAAGCATCAGCACGTAGAGCTGAAAACCCGGGTTCAAATCCCGGCGCCGGAGAGAATTTTTCTCCGTTCCATTATTCTTTCATCGTATGATGACGCAGAATATCTGCATGGAAATATCATATGTACTTCGGTACATTAAAATAATATATAAGACCAGTTTAGATCCATGGTAAATGTAATTAATATCTCACTTAAAACGAAATTACTAACGATTTATTCATGTCAGTTTTAGTATTAGCATTATTTTGTATCCTAGCAACCATATATGGCCTACATTGTGCTATCGTCATATAAAGACTGACTCTAAGGTTCAATTGTAATTAATAATGCACAGAAAATTGATCCTAAGTAGTAGTTTGCAGTTTGTCTACATTCAACAAGGGATATGAACTAAAATCAACTTCGTATACACGTTAAACCTGAACCATAAACAATTTATGCACAGGTAACTGTTATTTACGGTAGTGAACTTACTGGGAATAAAGCCGTGTGTGGAGCGAAATCTCATAACGAACCTGAAGCTATCTAAATTCCTCGTTTCACATGATGAATCTCCTCCCCCGTTACAACTCAACAACTCTCAACTTCAAAAGAAAATTGCGCAGAGCCACTTATATTAAAACGCAGCAGACATCTCCGACTTGTTCACTTATGAGAAATTCAACTATCTGATAATTCCCTCCGCAGAAAAGCGTTTGCCACTCATAGTTGGAGACGTTGCTGCAATCAGGATCCAGTTCACATGCTCGCTACACTTGAAATAATGAAACCCACAACACACAGCTGTCGTATCCCGCCTTAACCTTGCAGCTTCTGCTGAAATGTTCTCGGAAAGTGCTGGACTCGATTGCCGATTGCAACATAAGTAGATCTCACTGAATTCGCCATATTGTCAGTCTCCCAGCATAGCATAAAGACCGTGAAAAAAATTTTACTCTTACCTTATTAATGTTTTTATTAATTACTGGCGTGTGGTAGTTGAAATTGTGGTAATTCTGGCACCTTGCATGGGTCCGAAAATCAGGAGTGGATCAGGACAGCACCTTTGCACATCTCCTTTTTATGTTAGGTTAGGTTCTTTTCAAACTGAAATGACGAGTGAAAGGTACAGTTAAAATTACTCTAACCTAACCTAACCTATCCTAACCTAACTTAACATAAAAAGGTTAGGTTAGGTTAGGTTAGGTTAGGTTAGGTTAGGTTAGGTTAGGTTAGGTTAGGTTAGGTTAGGTTAGAGTAATTTTAACTGTCCTACGCTTCACTCGTCATTTCAGTTTGAAAAGAACCTAACCTAACATAAAAAGGAGATGTGCAAACGTGCTGTCCTGATCCACTCCTCGAAAATCGTACTGGTGGCGCCGCGTAGTGTCTCAATTCCTAATTAACTATAGGCTCGCAGTCATTCACTAGTCATGTGTGATAGAAATTAGATGCGGCTTTCTGCCCATAAGAAGTTGTAGTATTAGTAAGAATGGATTCATTCATTCATTGTGTTCTGCCCAAAGGCAGGTATTTCACCGCAAATCCAGCATTCTCGAGTCTTTAATTATTTAATAGATGCAGTGGAAAGTCCAGTAGGTTACTTCTAGAGGAGTGTAAAAATGTAACTACAAAGTTCCTAAAATATCATTGTAGTTGTTTGGCATTTAAATCAGATTTCAGACAATTGAATGAAGGGGAAGTCATATTACGAAAACATTGATATACTTATATTTGATGTCATGACGTGTGTAATATTTATATGTGTATAATGTCTCTATAAATTACGTATGTGATTTAATTCTAAAAATACTCTTAATTACACTTCCTGAATAATGGGCGACTGCAAATTCGCTAAAACACAACACATATGAACAATATCAACATACTACTTCTGATTAAGGTTCTAGCTGATATGTAGGCTACATCTATTAATTATCAGGCAGTACATCTCACTTGACGATGTGTCAGAGAAAGAACAATATTTTTTCTATGCGTATGAAGTCTGATTAGTGTAATATGTAGCTAATCGGCAATGTGTTTAATGGAGGGGAAAAGGAACTGGTCACCCTATCCCATGATCTTCTGGCCTAGTTGCCTCGTAAGTGGTGCCTTGTTGGTATCACTTGTGGGGTTCAGATTTATCTTCGGACAGTTGACTAAAAAACAACAAGATCAACATACGGAAACAGTTCAAGTGATAGTTTGTGTAAAATGTTATATATTTAAATTCGCTGATGCACCTTTCAACATGAATTCGAACATTGGCAACGCTGTAAGTAGTTTCGACTTCTTCAGCTGTTAATTTGCCATCATGCGGTGGAGTAATAACAATGATCCCTTTATCGGAAAGGTATGTTTTTATTCCGGGAGAGCCTGACTTCATCACCACCTTTTAATACAGTCAATAATCTGCAATCAGTTGTTATGAATGTGTCACTCGATCTGCCACCGTAGCATTTAGATTTGAAGGCCACCATTTCATCCACGATGGGTGGCTGTTCCGCTTTAACTGCAGTATTGTTACTCTGTATTTTGGGTAGTCTACTTTATTTTCAATATTGCGGGCACTGTTTCCTGAATACTTTCTCTGCTAGGCCAAAACCCATTGTGGATGTCAACAACATTAAAGTGGTGGTAAAAATACAGAACATCACAATCACATCATAGTTGTACGATTAACTCCGAACATCACCCTTATAGAAGAATACGACAATCCAGGTTTCATTTTAATTTGAAAATATGAGTAGACGATTTTCTTTACTATTCTTATGGTATGATTGTGTTTCAATTGACAGCAATTTTAACAATATATTCAAAACTACAAATGTCACTCCCGGTAAGTCTCGTAGTTCTGTCTCATGTCTTACTGAAGAATAACCTTGGAAACCTTGCATTTCATTACACATATCATCTGTTCCCGAACTCTTGTCATAACATTTCTTATGTGACGTCAGTTCGACATATAATGAAACAGACACTTGAGTAGACAATTCACACAAATCAATTGTGAAAGAAAAAACAAAATCACTAAGTATGGTTCACTTCTGCCTGTATAGCTACTTCATTTTTCGAAACAACACTTGTTGAGCATTCACCTTCCATAATACTTAATTTTTCATCTTTTCTTCTTCTTTTTGCGTCTCTTTCGTACCTTTCCGAAGCTAGTTGAGATGGGGCAGCCTTTTTCTTGTAATCTTTTGGAAAAATACTGAGAACGGTATGCTAGTTTTTGGGGGTATCTTGATCTCGTTCCCAATAAAATGAATACTGCAAATTCTTGTTGCGGGTGTTGATTCCCAGGGTGAATCATCAGCACTTTAATTCAAGAATTAAATATCGATATGAATACATTTAAAAATAAATATATTATATTTTATTGTTGCTAATATTATACATAGGCCTAATATATATGTAAAGAATTTAGTAATTATGTACTGTGTTTTTATTTTTAAATATAATAGCACATACAGCATTGAAATTTAAATTATAAATTCCTGTTGTTATTAACTTAATTGTTATTTATAAACATAATATAATATACAATATACATTCTATTTTTATATTAGTATATAATAATAATAATAATAATATGATTACGCGCAGTGTAGCGCTATTTACTTTCGTCTGCGTACTGCTTGGATTCACAATATTAATTTCGTTCAGCTTCAGTTTTCTGTTTTTGGAATGGGTAAAAACAATATCGGTTGGTGTGTTCCTATAACCAATACTACACCCAAAAACACAGCAATTTACGTTACCTTTCCGCTTTTTAGGATCATCCATATTTCTAATCATTTAATCTGAGATGTTAAGTATATCCATACGCTTCAAGCACAACTCTATCGCTGCTGTCCCGCAGTTAGTAACAACAGTCGCCACCAGAGGAGCTTGCACGGTGCCTTATCTAATGTGTTGGTTGTGGTAAAATGGTAGTGGTGTTAGGGTGGTGGTTATGTTATTGATGCTACTGCTTATGACAGTGATGGTTAATTTTATTGTTGGTAGTGTTGGAGGTTAAGTTGTTCACTGTAATATTTTAAGTTTTTCAAAGTAATATTAGTGTTGGAAGTTAAGCTGTTCATAGTAATATTAGTATTGGTGATTAAGTTGTCCATAGTAATATTAGTGTTGGAGGATAAGTTGTTCATAGTAATATTAGTGTTGGTGATTAAGTTGTTCATAGTAATATTAGTGTTGGTGATTAAGTTGTTCATAATAATATTAGTGTTAGTGATTAAGTTGTTCATAGTAATATTAGTGTTGGTGGTTAAGTTGTTCATGGTAATATTAGTGTTGGAAGTTAAGTTGTTCATAGTACTATTAGTGTTGGAGGTTAAGTTGTTCATAATAATATTAGTGTTAGAAGTTAAGTTGTTCATAGTAATATTAGTGTTGGAAGTTAAGTTGTTCATAGTAATACTAGTGTTGGAGGTAAAGTTGTTCATAGTATTATTAGTGTTGGTAGTTAAGTTGTTCACAGTAATATTAGTGTTGGAGGTTAAGTTGTTCATGGTAATATTAGTGTTGGAAGTTAAGTTGTTCATAGTACTATTAGTGTTGGAGGTTAAGTTGTTCATAATAATATTAATGTTGGAAGTTAAGTTGTTCATAGTAATATTAATGTTAGTGATTAAGTTATTGGTAGTGCTGGTAATGTTGTTGATGACTGTCAGTGTTAAATCCAGCCACTTCGCTCCGAGAGAAGGAAACTGAGTGTTCAGGACGGACTGAAAATTTTGAAGAATAGTTGCACAAAAATTTATAGTGGGGACTGCTTATTTCAAACATCGTTTAGATTAAATTTATTTAAAACATAGGATATCAAGTTATAATACAAAGTAGTGCATAAGTAGGTACACAGTAATACCATATTGTTTTATTAAGTACAAATGAGGATTAGAATCGATAACGGATCGATCAAGCACTTAAATTGATGTCGATTGTCGAGTGTCGATAGCTACAAGTGGTATGTAATTCTCATTTGTACTTAATAAAACTACATTGATTATTGTATATCTACTTATGCAACCCCCTGTATACAGTAAATTTTAATATTGAAATTCGTACATTTTTTGTGTATTCATGATAAAATGTGTTTAAGCAGTATCTTCTTTTTAGTTAGTTACTTAACGACGCTGTATCAGCTACTAAGTTAATTAGGTTCGATGGATTTTGTGATAGCGAGATGGTATTTGGCGACATGAGGCCGAGGACTCAACATGAATTACCTGTCAGTCGTCTTACAGTTGGAAAAAATCTCGGAAGCAATCAAGTACGTAATCAGTGCAAGTGGAAATCAGACTCACACTCCAGCGAATAGCAGACAAACGCGATACCCCCCCCCCCGAACTACTCCGGTGGCTACCATGATATCTGAAATTTTAATAAACGACATTCATTTGTTCGCAAAAGAATTTTTAATTACCATTAATATCATAATTATTATTCTTCAAGTTCTTGTTTATCTGCCACCCGTACAGCTATTTTTTTACATAAATCGTTTGACGTAAACTTCAATAAAATTAATGTTTAATACGCGACTAATTAATTTTGTGGTTACATAACAAAGGCTATTTGTATTTTCTTAATTTCCATATCATTCAGCAGTGTGTAAAGACATTTGTGCGAGATCGTGCGTATTTGCTTGTTTTCCGTACAGAACCAATACGCGGTAAGTGTGAAATACCACATTCAGTATTCCCAACGTAACACACATAACAATTTCCCTCTTCTTAGCGCTTAAGCGCGACATTCATTTTACTGCTTTAGGCTTTTAACATATTATTTTTAGAGACGTTTAACATAGTAATAATTATAAATTGGAAACTTACCACTGCAATTTCACCTAAATTGCAATGTTAATTATTGTTTTTAAATATTTGCAAAAATTAAGTAAACTCTACTACTCCACGAAACTTATTGCATTCCTTATACAAGTAACATTAAGGAAGCCGTGAAAAAATCAACAAGATTCCAGATACCGATGTTATTACTGCAATATGTTATATAAATAATATTGTTAAAATATTAAAATGAAAAATAAATCATTACATAACCTTACCGTTTGTTTTAAGTTCGCATTTATAGACTGGGGGGAAAAAAAGACAGACGTATATCACGGCCTGCTGGAGTATAGTAAACACAGAAAACATTTTATAGCAACAATGTTGAAGAAAGATATTTAGGTTTTCCGAAGTTGCCGTCATTAAACAGAAACCAACATGGAGATTTCATTGCAACTAATTAGAAATTCCTCTTTCAGGTATGTAATAAACGATCTTCGCACAAAATAATGTACGATACACGAGCGGTATGTTTGTTTTCATGTTCTCGGAAATTAAAAAAGCTCAACTACGTTTCGCTTTTTCAATCTTTTCCTCGACCATGAAAACGTCAACATACCGCTCTTGTAACATATATTACTATTCTATGCCAAGTGCTGCTGTTTGTCGGGAACAAACATTACAAATTATTTCCACCTATTCAGTGGCGAATCAAGACTTTTTCATGAGAAGAGCAGCAGTCTTTCGAGAGCTAAAAAATTACTTGCATTTGGTCAGTGGAGGATCAAGCTGTTTTCACGTTAATGTTGCTGTATTCCGAAAATAACATCAAAACTTCTTTCTATATTAGAAGTGCGGTACTATAATAGAAGTGAAATACTAACTACTACTATATCAACTTGACTAAAGTTCAGATCTCGTAGACGATAAGGAATACAGTAGAAGTAGAATAGATTGCTACAGGCAACATAACAGCATGCGTCGTGTTCTTGTGCTCCAATACAAACATATTCTGAGAGAAGAAAACAAATTTATGTACCAACGTAACAACATAGTAACAAACACGCTATCTAGTTCAAATACTATGACCTGAACTTCAGTTTCATCAATATTGGTTATTTATATCCTAACTACTGTGGTCATCCAGAGATGATCTTTTTTTTTCTTTCTTTTTTGCACGTGAGAGTGTAACATTTGCTACTGTTTTTGTTTTGTTTCCCTAGAAACCATGTTATTAAATAAAATGTAATCCTTTCTTTTCCCAGTATCTAGCCTATACGTGATTTCCTTCATCTTACTTTTAGGCTGACTTTTCGTCTCGAGTTTGTGATACTTCACGAATTATCTACATACTATAATAATGATGTCCCGCGCCGTGGCGTCGCGGTCTAAGGCATCCTGCCTAGGACTCGCGTTACGGAACGCGCGCTGGTTCGAATCCTCATGGGAGAAGAAATTTTCTCATGAAATTTCGGCCAGTGTATGGGGCCGATGCCCACCCAGCATCGTGATGCACTTGGGGAGCTACGATAGGTAGCGAAATCCGGTTGCGAATACCAGCTATAACGGCTGGGGGGATCACCGTGCTAACCACACGATACCTCCATTCTGGTTGGATGATCGTCCACCTCTGCTTCGGCATGTGGGCGTGAGGCCAGCAGCCGGCTGGTCGGTCTAGGCCCTTCACGGGCTGTAGCGCCACGGATTATTATTATTATTATTATTATTATTATTATTATTATTATTATAATGATACTTCACTAATTACCTACATATTATAATAATGATACTTCACTAATTACCTACATATTATACTAATGATACTTCACGAATTACCTACATACTATAATAATGATACTTCACTAATTACCTACATACTATGATACTTCACGAATTACCTGCATACTATAATAATACTTCACGAATTACCTACATATTACAATAATGATACTTTCCGAATTACCTACATAAGTTACTATAATAATGATACTTCACGTATTACCTACATATTACAATAATGATACTTCACGAATTACCTACATACTATAATGATACTTCACTAATCACCTACATACTATGATACTTCACGAATTACCTGCATACTATAATAATACTTCACGAATTACCTACATATTACAATAATGATACTTTCCGAATTACCTACATACTATAATAATGATACTTCACGTATTACCTACATATTACAATAATGATACTTCACGAATTACCTACATACTATAATGATACTTCAAGAATTACCTACATACTATAATAATGATACTTCACGAATTACCTACATACTATAATAATGATACTTCACGAATTATCTACATACTATAATGATACTTCACGAATTACCTACATACTATAATAATGACACTTCCCGAATTATCTACATACTATAATAATGATATTTCACGAATTACCTACATACTATGATACTTCACGA
This sequence comes from Periplaneta americana, assembly GCF_040183065.1. Classification (NCBI taxonomy): domain Eukaryota; kingdom Metazoa; phylum Arthropoda; class Insecta; order Blattodea; family Blattidae; genus Periplaneta; species Periplaneta americana. Next base: position 45,074,240 of record NC_091121.1, read on the forward strand.
ATTACCTACATACTATAATGATACTTCACGAATTACCTACATACTATAATAATGATATTTCACGAATTACCTACATACTATGATACTTCACGAATTACCTACATACTATAATGATACTTCACGAATTACCTACATACTATAATAATGATACTTCACGAATTACCTACATACTATAATAATGATACTTCACGAATTATCTACATACTATAATGATACTTCACGAATTACCTACATACTATAATAATGACACTTCCCGAATTATCTACATACTATAATAATGATATTTCACGAATTACCTACATACTATGATACTTCACGAATTACCTACATACTATAATAATAATACTTCACGAATTACCTACATATTACAATAATGATACTTCACGAATTACCTACATACTATAATAATGATACTTCACGAATTACCTACATAGTATCATACTTCACGAATTACCTACATACTATAATAATGATACTTCACGAATTATCTACATACTATGATACTTCACGAATTACCTACATACTATAATAATGATACTTCACGAATTATCTACATACTATAATAATGATACTTCACGAATTACCTACATATTACAATAATGATACTTCACGAATCACCTACATACTATAATAATGATATTTCATGAATTACCTACATACTATAATGATACTTCACGAATTACCTACATACTATAATAATGATACTTCACGAATTACCTACATACTATAATAATGATACTTCACGAATTATCTACATACTATAATGATACTTCACGAATTACCTACATACTATAATAATGACACTTCCCGAATTATCTACATACTATAATAATGATATTTCACGAATTACCTACATACTATGATACTTCACGAATTACCTACATACTATAATAATAATACTTCACGAATTACCTACATATTACAATAATGATACTTCACGAATTACCTACATACTATAATAATGATACTTCACGAATTACCTACATAGTATCATACTTCACGAATTACCTACATACTATAATAATGATACTTCACGAATTATCTACATACTATAATGATACTTCACGAATTACCTACATACTATAATAATACTTCACGAATAAATATTTTTACGATTTAAAAAAATTATTTACATTTTTTTAATTCAGTTCACTGTCCAGTGATGAAGAGTTTCCCACATAACTCAAAAACTATCCAACAGTCTGTGATGAAATTTTTTGTGTGTATTTATGCATTCACATCTACAATATGATGCAAGATCACTTCTCTACCTTTGATAGATTGTCTGATAAAAAAATAAATTCATTTTAAAAAATGGTCAAATATCAATATTTTCTTCTAACACAAACTAAAAAAAAAAAAAAAATATTTATTAAGGAATGTAGTTGAAAGAGCGTGATATTGTAAACATGAGTTTCACCAATAAAATAAAAGCGAGAGAATATGAAAAAGTTAACAAGTTTATGAGTTATGAGGGAAATGCTTCATTACTGCACAGTAAACTACCACCAATTTGAATTTTGAAAAAAAATATATAAATAATTTTTTTAATCGTAAAAATATATTTTTTTTTCGTATAGCAGAAAGGCAGTGTTTTACACATACCAATTTTCATTATTGTACAAGGTACAGTAATGGAGGAAAAAAATGTTGAATATTTCCAATTGTAAAATTGTACCTAATCCCTTAAGAACCCGACTTTGTCAACTCCGTTAAGAACCCGTGTCCGTATTCATTGTAAACCAGTGTTTTTTTTACCCTTTTCTCAACTGTAATGCGAATTTTAGATGTAGCAGTCTATCGCGAAAATACTGTGTCACTATCACCAGTTCTATCGAAGTCAAATAGCTCGCAGTTGATACGGTTTCGTTGAGTAATCGATTAAAAATTTAAAAAACGACAGAATAAAATAGTACAATCTGAGATAAGCCGCCTTGTTGCTTTGTAGACTCGGGACTACATTATTAGTCCTGGTATACTATATTATACTTTAACGTCTCACTTGATCAATGCGAGTGTGCGATTTGAGCCGCAAGGCAAAAGTTCAAAATTAATCAGTCTCTACCCTGTGTTACATGAATTTCGTGTAAATGGCTTCCATTGAAATGCATGTCGGACGGCAATGTTCAACTAGCTGCTACGTCACGCTAAGTTTATGTAAACTGACCTTAAATGTTGCATTGATGTAACCGCAGGAGGAATTTTATTGATACAGAATTATGTTTCTGCCATGACAAATGGCACCAGCGTGTGGAATAAATCACGTGGGTAATAGACTGTTGTAATGTGCGACAAATTAGCATACAAATTCAATATGTTACTCTACGTGCGTGGCAAACATTTAATAGTGTGCACTTCAAAAACAGACGAAGAAATGGTAGGAAGAGACTGGCCATACGAGAGCGAGAGAAGCAGCTCACATTACGTAAACAATATAACAGTAATCATAACCAATGTTAATACCGCAATCATATTATTATAAAATTAATATCAATGTTCTCGTACTCGCTAAAGTGGTTATCATACTTACCATTAAATCCGAGGATCGCGAGTTCATACGCGGGCAAGGCTGATAGAAGTCCACACCTGTGGAATAACGGTTAGCGCGTCTGGCCGCGAAACTAGGTGGTCCGGGTTCGAATCCCGGTCGGGACAAGTTGCCTGGTTGAGGTTTTTTCCGGGTTTTTTCCTCAACCCTATATGAGCAAATGCTGGGTAACTATCGGTGCTGGACTCCGGACTCATTTCACCGGCATTATCACCTTCATCTCATTCAGACGCTAAATAACCTGAGATGTTGATACAGCGTCATAAAATAACTAACTTACTGATAGATTTTAAAGACAAAAAGTGCTTAGGATGATTTCCTTAGAAAGGAATTTTAAACTTCGGAGTTCCGTGTCGTAGATTTACGGCAAATGAAGGAACCCTATCCTGACAAATGGCTCCAATCAAAATCTGTCAGTCATTATCCCCATATAAAATTTTGGAGCAATCACAATGGGCCCATATGAATGACCATCGCCAAAATACAAGTCAGAACATACCGGAACATCATTTTATTTTTACTAACATTTCTAATAATAACCTAGCTATGCCTTTGGATTAACGGTTGAGAACTGAAAACATTGTTTGCTATCCCCTCCCACGACCGGACGATACTGGCGTAAAATACAAGCAAATCACTTTTCTAGGTATAGGAGGGAAGAAAAGTAGTTAATCCATTTACGTAAACTAGGAAATATCACGATTTTGAGTTTGATAATTTTCATTAGGTTTTTGTTTAATCAAAATACAGTACTGTATTAACAATAAGTGTTTTTAGTCACGAACTGAGCTATCCATGCGGACGTATTCATTATGCAGTGTATATTATACTGTACACAATATAGTGAATTTAAACTGAAAAATAATCATAATATGGATATTTAAACACATTTTTTAAAATGGTGGCCGTTCATTTCGATAGAGGCTTCAGTACTTTTGTGCATATTATCTCACTGTAGACTATTGTACCTCATTTCAATTTCCAATTTCGTCCTTCGTACTAGTAACTCATGTTGAAATAATTCTGTACCTACTGTATAAAAGATTACCTTACGTACTGTAAATTCAATCTTCACTTCTGCCCGATCCGAAAAGATAAAATTACTCAGACAAGCTATCTACTGTCCGTCCAAATGGTTATGTCGTAGGATCGTAGAAAGAGAGGAAATCGCGTGACAGTTAATTACTTAACGAGGCCCTTTTATTTAAGTTATTTTAAACAATTGTATAATATTACTTAGATTTCCAATTCCTAACAAAATGTTTTCAGAAAAGAGCTAAGAGACAGCCCACCCACTAGCCTTTACAGAGGGGCGAGCAGAAGCATGTGGAGGAAACCAGGATGAGACGTAAGCAAACGGACGCACCAACATCTGAGCGAAAATATGATTCAATAATGAATGCTCTTTCTTCACTGGAACGTACTGTTTACTATGACCGTAAGGCGACTTCGACTGCATATATGCGGTCTCGGTTCTGTGTGTAGGATGGTTTAACTTCATTAGTAGAAGGGGTGGGAGTGAAGTACATTCAAAACTCAGATACAATTAAAATTGAAGTAAAAATAAAATGATATCCCTGTACCATCGTCCAATGCATATCATAATATTAATGTACATCTAACAGGCTTGATGGATGGTTTACAATGTTCTATTTACGAGCTTCAACCTCTGAACGAGAAACAGCATAACAAAATTCATGCCAATTAGAAGGAAATATATGCGTGTATAATAAAGCATCCGAACAGGTATCTACATATAAATATTTAGTCTATTGCTTTGGCTTAGTCACCTTGGCGGTGTGAACTTAGAGCGGGGGAGGGTAGGAGGCCTCCATTGGTTAAGCGGATGAGTTACATGCGGCCGGTGGATTGGTACACCCTCATCCTCATTCATCTCATACATTCTGGGTGCACAATAGACCACCTCAGTATGGCCGACGTGCAAAGGGTCATCCTAACCCGCCCGTAGCCACCGTGACCTAATCTAACCTAACCCGTGTCAGGATAGCAGGCCGTCGGACTGAAACTTGGACCTTCCGAATACAAGACGAGGGCAATGATTTCTACCCCACAGGCTCAGTAAATTTAATTATTTATTTATCTATTTATTATTATTCATTTAATTATTTATTTATCTATTTATCTGTGTATTTATCTACTTATCTGTTTATTTATTTTATTTACTTAATTTCTGTATTTACCTACTTATTTCCTTGTTTATGTAATCATTTGTTTATTAATTTTATTTATTTATTTGTGTTTTTTTTATTTTTATTGATGTGCTAACCAAGGGTGATTAGCCAAAAATAGTTTAGCACAAGCATAACTATAATAATTTAACAATACTGTTCTCAAACCAGAGATTAACCGTGAAAGGAATGTGGTTACTATTGCGTCATCTATTGGAGCGAAGTAGATAGATAATATTACCGTTATAGCTTCAGTTTAAAAAACATGCGCTCTCCTGCATATGTTATTTCCTGTATGGAGGGATTAACAGACCAGCAGATTAACCGTGATCTAATTTTGTAACTAGGGTAGTATAAATATGTGTGTATCAGTGTTATCGTTTGTGCTTTCAGAGTTAGCCAATGGAGATGCGTGTACCCACGTGTGTGACCTTATGACATCAACATTCATTCACAGCATTACCCCGCTGCGTCTCATTCCCGTGAGACTTTCTCCTGGTTGAAGTACAGTAGTAACGATCACAATAGTAGGCTATATGTTATTATTACTAGGCTATATTAATAATAATAAGCCTAATAATAACAAAGACCATATTAATATTAATTAATATGCTGAAGATAGCTCACGAAACACTATAACACGTTCAGGATACAAGCGCAACTTGATAATGTGGATTATAACGCCCTACAAAGCAATGAGGCCAAAATAGTTAAAATATACTCCTGTCTTAAAATACAATGTCATCACAAACTTTACATCTTAACCATACTTCTGGAGCCACCGGCGTAGCTATGTCGGCTAAGGCGCTTGCCTGCCGATCCGGAGTTGCGTTCGATTCCCGCTTGGGCTGATTACCTGGTTGGGTTTTTCCGAGGTTTTCCCCAACCGTAAGGCAAATGTCAGGTAATCTATGGCGAATCCTCGGCTTCATCTCGTCAAATATCTCGCTATCACCAATTCCATCGACGCTAAATATTTGATAGTTGATAAAGCGTCGTTAAATAACCAAGTAAAAAAACGATAGGCCCTACTTCTCAGCTGACTTTTGTGAAAATCAAGAGCACAAACCTTTGGTCGGCGGAAAAAGGCACATAAGTCAAAAAAGTATATTTTTCTGTTGTACCTAATCACATAATTCTAGTATTTTTTCTCATTTTTAAATAAAAAAAAATTCTTGTATTTTAAATTGAAAAGGGTCTTACTTTAACCAAGATATATGAATTTCGTTATTGTACTTACATTCAGTTATGAGTAGACCTCGGACTTTTAGGTCCTAAAAATCTTAAATTAGGTACCTAAAATAGGTTTTATCACAAATCAAAATAGGTTCTAAAATTACAAAAATAGGTGAACAAAATGACATTATTTCATTTCCCATACAAATTATTTCATTGTACATGTCCATAATTAGAGCCAGAGTAAACAACTAACACCTTTTCTAAGTTTTCCATTGAGAAACTGCATCGCTTCTCAGATAACACCATCTTATATGCCGAAAATGAGCGTTCCACATCAACTGATGACACCAGAGCATATTTAAATGTTGGTATTAGATGCAAGGGAACAGCACATTCATGTTCAGGTGTTTTGCCAGCCAAGATGTCAGCAACTGTGCGGAGAACTGTCAGTCTTGGTTTTTTTGAAGCACTGATTTGAATTTTTTAGAAACTTTTTCACCAACATAACCAGGAACCAAATTGATTTTTCTGTCACCTCTTCTATCAATCCCAGTTGCGTGTAGACCGGTTTGCCTAAAGACTCTAGAGCATTAATAATGGGGACCAGAAATACATAATGTGATTTGATGAATGCAATATCCCGGGCAATTGTTGGGTCCTGCAGAAGTTTTTTAGCTGAAGTAATGCTCACTGCATCCTCCCCCAGTTTCAAAACAAAGTTCTTAATGTCCTCCAAATGCTTGCTGTAATATTCCACGGCCTGTAACCATGTTCCCCATCGGGTATGAATAGGTTCTGGTGGAAGTGGCACATTGGGAAGTTGCCCTCGAAAGAATTGAATCCTCGTAGGTGCTTTAATAAAAACCTTTTTAATTGTGGAAACCAGCTTATTCACTTGTGGATATTCAAGCCGTATCGTCTCAGCTACGCGATTCATGGCATGGGCAAGACAAGTAATATGGAGCAAGGCAGGGTAAAATACTTTAAGTAATTTAACGGCAGCAATCATGTACGGGGCTGCATCAGTGTAGATTACTAGTTGCGATTGTTGTCAAGGCACGACTGGCATACATAATTACACAGCATTTCCATATTACCAACTGTAGAAATTGGAAAATGTAAAATTAGGTAAAAATAGTTTCTAACGTGAAATTAGGTATTTTGAGGTTGTATAGGACCACCATTTTCGAACATATATTTCCATAATTCATATATATACAACTTTTCTTTTGTATATATCATGAGGAACAAAATAGGTTTTTACCTAAAATCCGAGGTCTAGTTATGAGTAAATTAAAAAGAAAGTATCCTGAAAAATTAATCTTTTGACTTAAGTGCCTTTTCCCGCCGACCAAAGAAACTATAACAACGGTGAACAAGTAGAGTAGAACATAACGCACCTATTTCATCAAGTACGACATACTGTATGTCACGAATATGCAGGTGTCAGCAGAAGGAATTAAGGCAGGTCTACATGTTATTACGGCAATCGGAACAAGTAATCATTCGACCAATAACAGTTTTTACTGCCGGCATCAACCCCGGCAGCACTAACCAACACCAGAAGAGTGCACATCATGTTGTACCGTAGCGACCAATCAGAAGACAGCAATACAACGGACACCTCCAATAGTCAGGAAGGTGCTGTATCAAATCTATCACGTAAGCATTTTATGTGGGCCGTTGCAAAAACTCTTGGTCTGCCCGCAGTGTGAGGTTGGACGAATAGCAGGTGGAGAGTGGGACGAACTCAGCGCCCTTTGGCTTTTCAACTTTGACGTGGGAGATTAATGGCCGCCGGCTAGTAAAGTTCGCCTGGAGCTCTCTCGTTCAATGGCGGAGTTTTTATGTATGTACCATAAATATACAATATGAGCGTGCCAATTTTACTTCTCTTTCCAAAAAAAAAAAAAAAAAAAAGTCATTTTAAAGTATGTTTATTGTTCTTCAAATATAACACCCTCGGCCGGATTTGAAGTCGTGAACCTCGGATGCAGTGGCAACCATGATAACCGCTACACCATTGATGTCGACTGGTCTCGGCAATTAAAAAAAAACGTTGTTACGTAAAATAAAGTAACACGTGTATTCGCACTATTTCACTCTTTTAACACAGACAAATAACTTTTAATACTGTGTTTAATACAAGCCATTGGAGTATTTATCTCTACGTCATAATCACTGTTATTATTATCTCATAGTTTGAAGAGCAGAAAGAATCGGTGGAAATACACGTGCTCTATTGTTAGTCAAAAAGTGACAGAATATTTAAGAAATCCCTGGATTGCGTAAAACGGCATTAGCCTATTCTTTTTATGAAAATTTTAAGTTAGGTAAGGATGGATTCAAGTTTTAAATAAATACTACACAGGCAGGATGAGTGCACCCTAACCAACAATTGGATAATGGAGCGAGACGGACAGCGCGGAATAAAGCAATGACCTATAAAAGAAGAACATCGAAGGAAAAATAATTGAAGGTACCTTATGGCGCGTCCTTGCAAGTGAATTTTGGGCTGTGAGAAAGAATATGTGAGCTTCAAACTTGTTGGGCACTTGCCTCAGTCCGTTTTTCACAATACCATTGAAGGATATAAGAGAATTTTAAAGGGTAAAGGCGAAAAAAGACACGTAACCTAATATAAGAGGATCGTGTGACTGAATTAATTAACGAACGAAGGAAGGAATGAACGAAAGAACGAAAGAATGAACGAATGAACGAAGGAATAAACAAAGGAAGGAATTAACGAACGAATAAACGAAGGAAAAGTTAACGAACGAATAAACGAAGGAATGAACGAATGAACGCATGAAAGATTAAACGGAGGAAGGAACGAATGAACGACGGATTGAACGAATGAACTGTTAAACGAACGAAGGAACGAACGAACGAAGAAACGAATGAATGAACGAAGGAAGGAACGAATGAACGAATGAATAAACAAAGGAAGAAATTAACGAACGAATAAACGAAGGAATTAACGAACGAATAAACGAAGGAATGAACGCATGAACGATTAAATGAAGGAATGAATGAAGGATTTAACGAATGAACGGTTAAACGAACTAAGTAACGAACGAAGGAACGAATGAATGAACGAAGGAACGAACGAATGAACGAACAAAGGAAGGAACAAATAAACGAAGGAATCAACGCATGAACGAGTAAACGAATGAAGGAAGGAACGAATGAACGAACAAAGGTACGGATGAACGAACGAAGGAAGGAACGAAGGAAGGAATGAACGAACGAAGAAACGAATGAACGTATGAACGAAGAAATGAACGAAGGAAGGAATGAACGAACGAATAAACAAAGGAAGTAATTAACGAACGAATAAACGAAGGAAGGAATTAACGAATGAATAAACGAAGGAATGAACGATTAAACGAAGGAATGAACGATTAAACGAAGGAAGGAACGAATGAACGAAGGATTGAACGAATAAACTGTTAAACGAAGGAACGAACGAAGGAACGAATGAATGAACGGAGGAAGGAACGAACGAAGGAACAAATAAACGAAGGAATGAACGAGTAAACGAATAAGGGAAGGAACGAATGAACGAATGAAGGAACGAATGAACGAAGGAAGGAACGAACGAACGAGCGAACGAAGGACGAATGAACGAACGAACGAAGAAACGAATGAACGTATGAACGAAGAAATGAACGAATGAAGGAATGAACGAATGAAGTGAGGAATGAACGAACGAATTACTTAGGAAAACAGGAGGAGAAACATTTAAAAGGTATGAGGAAACGCGTCCATGCAAGGGAAATTGGGGCTTAGAAGAAGTGCCTATGTGAGCTCCAAGCTTGTTGGCCACTTGTCTTACTCCGATTTATGCCGTTCCATATAAGGATCATTAGAGAATTTTGAAGGAGAAAGCTGAAAATGGACGTAATCTAATAGCTATGATAAGTGGGGAAGAAGTACGACAGAAGAGCAACAGAGCAGGATCACTGAAAATATTAAAATTCAGCACAGAGGAAGCGTCACAGTCCTCTCAAGGGAAGGAATTCGATCCCTTGCACTGTGTGAGTGACACTCGAGTAAACTCGCACCAGAGTACCGAAGGCAACGTGCTAAAGCCAAGACTCCGATTTCATAAGACTTTAATTTGTAAAATGTCTGAATTTGTGTGGCGGAGCAGATATAGGTCCCTGGCCCATTTCTTGAAACCCTCGAGGCACATTAAATGCAGAATGAAGCGAGATGGACCGCGTGGAAAACCACCAGGCACAAAATTAATCTTACACTTCTGTTTTCATGATACCATATGCACCCGAGCCAAAGTAAACCTTCCATGCCAAAAGGTTACTTATTTCTTTTCGCATTGTAGGTCAAATTTAGACGTTTCACTTGAAAGAAAACCAACTTATTTTAAATTTTAAAATTGTGTATTTAAATGAAGTTCAATTATGTTTTGGTTATATACAGGGACATCATTTTATTTTTACTTCAATTTTTATTGTACCTGAGTTTTGGAATGTACTTCACTCCCATCCCTTCTACTAGTAAACTTCCAACCGTTCACGACACAGAGCCGAGGGCGCGTAAGCAGTACTGAGTTACTGAGTATAGTACGTTTAAGAAATATGTTCGCGTTTTCCAGTGACGAAAGAGCTTTCAATATTGAATCATATTTTCGTACGGGTACTGTCGTCCGTTTCCCTATGTCGCATCCCGGTTTCCCCCACCTGCTTCTGTTCGCCCCTCTGTTAAGTCTAGTAGCTGGGCTATCTTAACTCTTTCCTGAAAACATTAATTTCTGTTAGGAATTGGACGTCTACGTAATATTATTCAAGTGTTTAAAATAACTTAAATAAAAGGGCCTCGTTAAGTAATTAACTGTCACGTGATCCCCCCCTTTCTACAACCCTGCGACAAAACCACTTGAACGGACAGTAGATAGCATTTCTGAGTGATTTTATCTTTTCGGATCGGGCAGAAGTGAAGATTGAATTTACAGTACGTAAGGTACTCTTTTATAGAGTAGGTACAGAATTATTTCAACATGAGTTACTAGTACGAAGGACGAAACTGCTAATTGGAATTAGGTACAATAGTCTATAGTGCGATAATATGCACAAAAGAACTGAAGCCTGTATCGAAATGAACGGCCACCATTTTCGAAAATGTGTTTAAATATCCATATTATAATTATTTTTCAATTTAACTTCATTATTTATATAGTACGCTAATGTGCTGTAACAGTATAATATACACTGCGTAATTAATACTTCCGAATGGATAGCTCAATTCGTGTGTAAAACACTAAGTGTTAATACAGTACTGTATTTTGATTAAACAAAAACCTAATGAAAATTATCAAACTCAAAATTGCGATATTTCCTAGTTTACGTAAATGGATGAACCACTTTTCTTCCCTCCTATACCTAGTAAAGTGATTTGTATTTTACGCCAGTATCATCGAACTCCGTCGTGGAAAGGGTAGCAAACGGTGTTTCCTGTTTCAATCGTTAATAGAAAGGTATAGCCAGGTTAATATTAAAAATGTTAGTAAAAATAAAATGATGTCCCTGTATAATAAATTAAGCTTCCCTTATGAGAAGGTTGCCAGATTTGACAAAGCGTACTACATATAATTTGGAAACACACCTAAAAGGTAAAATGATTTACATTTGAAACGGTTAGGAAATCGAATATACAAAACGTCAGAAAATTTACACCTAAGTAGCGTTTGTGCTCATTTGCAGTTAAGAAAGGGATAGTAGTATCATCAGATTTGTTAGAATGATTTGAATGCATACACCGCGAGAAAAATAATAGTACGGATTTATTGGCATTGATATCTAAACCAATCAATAGCCTTCGGTTAAGATAACTTGAAATTTCCATTATCACTCCCATACAAGTGATTTCTCAATATCTGAACCGATCCTTTGAGGGCACTAATGGCTATTTCCTTCACAATGCTGTGTGTTAGCCCCAGGTTTTTACATTTGTTGGCAAAGAAGGAGGGTATGGTACCTCGTGCTCCCACCATCAGACCTATTACATCAATGTGGGACAGCTATATTTATCTTTATAGAACGGGATTGTTGGTTCATAGATGTGTTTCTTTTCACTGTACACCTCATGCGGTTGATCTGCATGTGTCTCAAATCTGATGGTGGAATCGAGAATGTATGCCGAGTTGTTCTTAATGGCAATGATATCAATTCGCCGAACACTTCCTTGTGTGGCTAATTCCTGCACGTCTTGATGGACTGTAAACTCTACATCCTTCAGTGCCTCGGCCAGCATAGAACGGATAGCATGGTGACGGATGTTACAAAGGGCCTCACTATAGGGGCAGAAGCCAAGGATATGGGGAAGAGTTTCAATCTCGCTGAGACAGCGCCTACAGCGGGTACCATCCCGACTTCTACCCGGTACAGATCGGACCCGAGCGACATAGCCTACCATGTTATGGGCGTCTATCCATTCCGAGAGGGTTAGACCTTTGTGATTTCTTATCCAGTTATTTGCTGGGGGGAACTATATGTTAAGAACCACTCCTTTACTCTTTTGTTGCAATGTACACCAATTTTCAAGTTCTTTTTCTCTTAAAGCGTCTCTAACTTTTCGAGAGTACACAAAAGTTTCATGATTATTTAAAAAATATTTAGCAGAAGTTAATTTAAGGCTATTTAAACATGCTTTACTCTCCTCAATAAGATCCCTAGTGAAAGTAATGTAAGGATCATTAGTTTTGTGTAATACCCTTAAGCCGTTAATATGTTGTAGCGTGGATCCCCAACTTATTCTAGTGTCAAAATATGTTATTTCAGCTAATAGATCTGATAACATAAGTCATGTAACACAATGAAATTATCTAGTTGTAATGAGCAAGCTCTCAACTGCACGACTGTAAGTAATTAAATGCATTTTCTGGTTGTATTTATTTGTTAACATTTTTTGTGAAATAATCCTAATAAATACCACTCGAGATTTTTAGTTTCCATAATTAAATTTAGGTGCAACTAAAGTTACTAGTAATATACCTGTAACCTCAAAACCTCTCGTGCTATTACCTACGATAGTGCTCTGTTCATTATCTTCTATTGAAGTTGCGCAACCCCATTTTAATGGAACTATTTTAGAATGACAAAGAAATTAGATATTCCGTTAATGGAGCACGGACGATGCGCTATTCAATTATGTATTTTGCTTGGAAAAAGTGGTTCAGAATCTCTTCATCTCATTAATCAGGCCTACCCTGAAAGCTAGTGAAAGCATCTGCGGTTTTCGAATGATGGAAATAGTCTACTACACGATGGGAAAACGAGTTTAAAGAATAAGCCTCGAGCCGTTACGTCCAGATGGGTAGTTATGGATGGAAATGCGGAGAGAGCACAAGAATTATTATTATTATTATTATTATTATTATTATTATTATTATTATTATTATTACTACTACTATTACTATTATTATTGTAACCGCTACGGTGTCCCAGTGATAGCGCGGTGGGATTATGAGGTTCAAATTCCAGTTGATCTACGCTGAATTTATAATTTGTGTTGGATTAGCACATGGTCCAGCTAATACAGAGATTTCTCCCGGTACTTCGGTTCCTCAGTGACATTCCAATAATTCTCCATCACCATCATCATCTTTCTTCGCGAGTGTAATGTAAATCCACCGCTTATGGTGCACTCTGGATAGTCTCTGACGAACTAAGTGGTCGATGCTTCTCGGTACTAGCGATATCTATGAGCCACGCTTGTGAAGCTGAGATAAATAATGGAAGGTTAAAGACCCTGTCATCGCAAAAATTATTATCATTATTATTATGTTATTAGTAGTAGTAGTAGTAGTAGTAGTAGCAGTAGTAGAAGTAGTAGCAGTAGTAGTAGTAGCAGTAGTAATAGCAGTAGCAGTACTAGTAGTAATAGTAGTAGTAGTAGTAGTAGTAGTAGTAGTAGTAACCAATATCAGTAGCATTACTATTATTAGTACTGTTATTATTTTATTCTTCACCTGACATAATTAGGAACATTAAATCCAGACGTTTGAGATGGGCAGGGCATGTAGCAAGTATGGGCGAATCCAGAAATGCATATAGAGTGTTAGTGGGAGGTCGGAGGGAAAAAGACCTTTGGAGAGGCAGAGACATAGATGGGAGGATAATATAAAAGATGGATTTGAGGGAGGTGGGATGATGGTAGAGACTGGATTAATATTGCACAGGATAAGGACCGATGGTGGGCTTATGTGAGGGCGGCAATGAACCTCCGGGTCCCTTAAAAGCCATAAGTTATTATTATTATTATTATTATTATTATTATTATTATTATTATTATTATTATTATTATTATTCCCTTTGTTAAGTTTATTTATACACGCTTTAACATCTGTGGTCATATTGCGTGTTTAGGATACCAATAGGCCATTTTCACTATTGTTGAGTTCCTGTTCCTATTGTGTGCTGTAGATGGCTTGTGTTCATGTAACTGATTATAAATTTTGATTTATGTTTATGATATTGGTGACTGAGGCTATGATGAATCATGGTATGTAAATTTCCAACCCAGCATTTGCCTTTGTGACTGAGGGAAACCCAGTCAGATTAGTCAGCTACGGAATTTGAACCCAGAACCTCCCGAATGCGAGTCTCAAACGCTGTCTGAGCCAACTCGCTCGGTCTATTAATATTGTTGTTGTTTAGTCAACTGTGCGGAGACAGGTCTGAACCTCACAAGTGATACCAACAAATTATTATCATTATTATTATTATTATTATTATTATTATTATTATTATTATTAATCTTTCTGAGAGAATTTTACGCTGACTTCCAGCTAGGCGCATTTCACCCACACCAGCCGACTACACTAAGGTTCGCTGAGTACCCAGGTTTCGTCCCTAGACGAGCTCCCTCCATACGTCGCCAGCCAGCCGTCGAGGAATGTTTTGGAATTATGATGGAATAGAGATAGGAAGGAATGTTGTTGTCTAACGTGAGAAAATGGGAGAACCCCGACAAAACACAAGTGTTATGTGGAAAAATTACATGCCAAACGTGGACTCGAACCCGGAATGCCTGCATGACAAGTCACTGCAGGAAGAAGTAGAGAAGCTACTTATGAATGAAAGATTACCGCTACAAGCATTGGCCACATCCTCGGGGATATCGTGAGAAAGAGATGCCTAAAAATGAAGCAAAGTGATCTTACATATTGAATGCCACAATCTCACTCGAGATCAGAAAAAAACTACCGAATTCTTGAAAAGTGATAGCGGTATTCGGTATGAAAACATGATGATTTTCCACATTGAAAAAGATCCGTATCAATTTTTCTTCTATTGAAATTATGTTGAATCTCTTCTTTGGCACTAAAACGATTATTCTGGAACGCTGTGCGCCCCAGGTACAAAGTGTCTATGGGAAGAAATATTACGTTATCCCACTTAGAAGAGATTTAAAGAACACATCGAGAAAGAAAATAATTTCTTCAGAAAAAGTGGCTCATAGTTTAAGATAACGTAACGCTACAAAGCAGGGAATAAAGATATGAAATAACACTCACAAAGGAACTATTAATAGCCTAAGCTCATAAACGTGCACGCTGTTAAATCTCCACAGAAAATAAACAAGCTCAAAAATTAGGTGCTCATACTATCTGTAAGACTGATCAATTAAAGATCGAATAAAAGAATGTCGAAAAGGTCATATCGTAAGCCACGATACAACATATATATTCAAGGAGGATGGCAACTCAAATTACTCTCTCCAAGTAAAATAGCTACACCACAGTCTGGTATATACAGTCACGAAGCTTGAGTTGTGAGGGTACTAGGAACAATAGACTGTGCCGGTACTACATTGTCTGTAATGAGGCGATATTAGCGATCCTAGTGGTTAGCAACTATCCATGGATACATATTTACTACGTATTGAACTTCGTGACTATATATACTAGACTGTGGCTACACCCCATTGTTTCCTAATGATACATCGCAAATAGGTTTCCATACTCTTATAGTTAGCATGAACAGCTATTTTGATGTTAAACGGAAAGTTCGAGGTTCAAAAGAAAAATCTGTAACGTTCTGAAATTGAAATTTTCCTCTAAAGTCACTCATGATACCATGGAAACAGAATTGTAAGTGGTTTTCGACGCGGTCCGTCTCGCTCCATTCTCTAATTATATGTATTTCTCCTGTTCTCCTTGTATTCCTCTTGTCTTCCTTGCATTTCCTTCTTCTTCTTGTCGTCTCTTTGTTATTGTCTTACCTCTCTTCTCGCTTTTCTCCTTGTCGTCCCCTTGTTGTCCTTGTATTTCCCTCGTTCTCCTTGTCTTTTCTTTAATCTCCTTGTCATTCCATTGTATTTCCCTTATCACTTCTTTCTATTCTTATTCTACTTATAATTTCTTTGTATTCCTCTTGTTCTTCTTATCGTCCCCTTGTTCTCCTTGTACTCTTTTTGTTTTCCTTGTACTTCCCTTTTCCACCTTGTTTTTCTTCTCATCACATTGTTCCCTTGTCATCCCTTCGTTCTTCTTGTCTTCCCCTAGTTCTTTTGTGTTCCCTTTGTTATCCTTGTATTTTTCTTGTTCTCGTTGTATTTCTCTTTCTCTGCTTGCGTTCTCCTTGTTCTCTTTGTCTTCCCCTATTTCTTCTTGTAGTCTCCTTGTTTACCTTGCGTTCTCCTTATCTTCCCCTTGTTCTTCTTGTCTCTTCCTCTTGTTCTCCTTATCTTCTCATTGTTCTCCATGTCTCCTTCTTACTGTCCCCTTCTCCTTTTTTCTCTCGTTCTCCTTTTGTTCATGTTCTCCTTGTATTCCCCTTGCTCCTTATCGACAAGTGATCGCATACTCATGTAATTCCTCGTAAAGATATGCTCCTTAGTGAAGCTTGTACCTGTCGATTTCACCAAGTTTTTCCAATACTCCTCATGGCAAAGTTAATATATAAAACGACTTTTAACAAAATTTCGTCAAGTTTCTGTGTATTACCGTTCTAGTAAATGCTTATCACTTATGCTATAGTTAGGTTTCAAATAATGCTCTCTTGTACGTACAGTACGTCATACTACAGAAGTAACGATTGACAGAAGACCTACGTCTTTTCTCCATATCCGTAGTCCCAGACATAAGGCTTAAGTGGCAGTGACAGCGTCAACCGTAAATAATCAGCAAACGTCCTTAGAACTTCCAGCAAATATCCCAGATTTCGAACACTGCGAGTTTTGGACATTTGCTACTGTGAAAAAAGGGTTGCGAAGCACGATGTTTCGGAAGTGGTCAAGAGGTGAAAACAGTATGCTCCACTGTCCTGATGAAGCTGGAGAAAAATGGTCTACAGAATGTATTTCAGAATTGGACAGAGCGTTGCAAGGAGTGTATCGCTCCCCAAGGAATCTACTTCGATAAAAAAAAAACAGGTCATCGTGCCAGAAACAGCCTTGATTCTGAGGAATACAGTGAGTGCACGAACTATTCAAACAGCCTTAGTACATAAATGAGTGCGGTTATCACGTACATCAGTAATTAATCTAATAATAGCGATGATTAATATAATAATAATAATAATAATAATAATAATAATACTGTAATAATAATAATAAATATGGAGGTTGCGAACAAAACCGGTCATTTCCAAAACTTTTTTTAAGGAAAATGAGACGGATTACTTAATATCAACGGAAAATACTTGGCTAAGAAAAATTATTAAATAGAGAATTATTTTTCTACTATTCTTTGCGAATTTAGTCTAAGTTTTCAAAGTCCGAGGTTAGGACACAGAGAGTCAGATCTAACGAAGAATTCGATGTGGCTTAGTGGATAAGGCGTCAGCACGTAGAGCTGAAAACCCGGGTTCGAGTCCCGGTGCCGGAGAGAATTTTTCTCTGTTCTACCCATTCTACACTAGAGGGAGAATGGGCTTAATGTCCAAGGGCCGTATTCATAGACATTTTTAGCGCGGGCTTTCGGTGGATTATCAGCGTTTTTCGTATTCATAAACCAGTGTTAGCGATAGGATATGATTTGAATTCTGTACTATTAACCAGTGGATAGCCGGGGCTAGCTTAGTACGCTCGTAGCGCGTGCTGCGAAATGTCTATGAATACCACCGCAAGGGTTTATACATCCCTTACACACATTTATTGCGCATGGGTGAACCACTAAAATAAAGTCTTAAATATTTAGAATTAAAGGAGAACGAGTTTCAGCATACCACTAGGCCTATACATTTTAATGTTCATATCACTTTCACAGAGAAATTCTATTAGAAATGATTACCATTAGGGCCTATAGTTATATCATATAAATTTGTGGGAAAGCAATTTCATTAATATCTACTTAAACAGTATCGTTTATAAATTAAGTCCAACATTTTAATGTTGGGATTATGTACAATGCCTTCCTTTTCTAAGCGAAACTTCTTTAGGCAAGGTACGAGTCGAACGCTGTGAAACAAAATTCTATGACGGATGTCTTAGGAGGGCCTTGCGTGTTGTTGCTACGGTATTATTTACGTTGCTATGCTTTAACATAAATAAAGTTGTTGATGTTAGCGGCTGTCCACCAATTTACACAAATGAATGCATAAATTAGCGATGGTGCCGAGCAATGCGTCTTCTGTGTAGTGTTGTGACGTTTACAGTCGAAATTAGTGAGGAAAATTACATTACTGAGAATCTTTTTGTTAGAAAATACGAGAGCGTAGGGTGAAAGAAAGCGTGCAAATTAACCGCCGAAAATTGAGTTAAAAACGAAAAAGAGCAGGGCGGAGCGAGTGCGAGAATGCAAGACAAGGAAGAAATCACTTTCTAACCTCCCAACTGTAGTTCAGTTACAGAGTGACAAGACATAAAAGAAATATCATGCACGAACGTTTCAAAAAATGTCTACACCATTAGGGCCTACAGCTTAGGAAGTTTCATTTCTACAGCGTGTTGGTGCTACATTCGTTTTTTGTGTTCGATTTAAAAAATAAAAATTCATCGTCTTATTTGGCTGGATATTAAATGAGGGGTTCACAACCAGAGTGTCCACACCTGTGGAGTAACGGTCAGCGCGTCTGGCCGCGAAACCAGGTGGCCCGGGTTCGAATCCTGGTCGGGGCAAGTTACCTGGTTGAGGTTTCTTGCAGGATTTTCCTCAACCCAATACGAGCAAATGCTGGATAACTTTCGGTGTTGGACCCCGGACTCATTTCACTGGCATTATCACCTTCATATCATTCAGACGCTAAACAACCTCAGGTGTTGATACAGCGTCGTAAAATAACCCAATAAAATTTAAAAAAAAACAACCAGAGTGGACCAAGTCCATCTGGAATAGTTCTGAGATATTGAGTCTTAAAGTTCCAGATTCACGCTTAGCAACCTTCACCTTCCATAGGAAATGCTGCCCTCTGTGGAGTATCAAATGAGTTATGGACTTTGTTTATTATTATTGTTATCCAAATATTGAAACCCTATTTTACCCTTTGGTATATTAGAGTTGTATTTTATTATATGTGAAATACATTATGTAGAGATAATACACAATTTTAAAAAAGTAGTAGTAGGCATGAGTTATAGTTACAATATAAATACACTAATTAAAAGACAGTACACAATACTAAATACGTTATGCAATAATTACATGTAATGGCAATGAATAAACCTAAGTTTTCTTCATCCGAGATTGTATTAATCCATAAACTGATTACCGGTGGACTTGCTCCATTCTGGTTGTGAGCCCCTCAAATATATCATTTAGATATACCCTTTCAATAATAGTTCAAGAATAAAATAAACTACAAATAACTAAATTTTTGCGTAATGAGCAAAACGTATACCTAAGAAAATATATCCCACCGAACGTGACGTTCATTTTTATCCTTACAATTAACAGGGTTTTAAACCGCGCAATTAACAGGTAGGAAAACTTAGATCTAGTATCCAAATGTTTAACTAACGTCACTTGCAAAAGTGGAATAGTTCCAACAAGTCGACATCAAGATGCCATCGTCGTGACGTTCATTTTTATCCTTACAATTAACAGGGTTTTAAACCGCGCAATTAACAGGTAGGAAAACTTAGATCTAGTATCCAAATGTTTAACTAACATCACTTGCAAAAGTGGAATAGTTCCAACAAGTCGACATCAAGATGCCATCGTCGTGACGTTCATTTTTATCCTTACAATTAACAGGGTTTTAAACCGCGCAATTAACAGGTAGGAAAACTTAGATCTAGTATTCAACTGTTTAACTAACATCACTTGCAGAAGTGGAATAGTTCCAACAAGTCAACATCAAGATGCCATCGTCGTGACGTTCATTTTTATTCTTACAATTAACAGGGTTTTAAACCGCGCAATTAACAGGTAGGAAAACTTAGATCTAGTATTCAACTGTTTAACTAACATCACTTGCAGAAGTGGAATAGTTCCAACAAGTCAACATCAAGATGCCATCGTCGTGACGTTCATTTTTATTCTTACAATTAACAGGGTTTTAAACCGCGCAATTAACAGGTAGGAAAACTTAGATCTAGTATTCAACTGTTTAACTAACATCACTTGCAGAAGTGGAATAGTTCCAACAAGTCAACATCAAGATGCCATCGTCGTGACGTTCATTTTTATTCTTACAATTAACAGGGTTTTAAACCGCGCAATTAACAGGTAGGAAAACTTAGATCTAGTATTCAACTGTTTAACTAACATCACTTGCAGAAGTGGAATAGTTCCAACAAGTCAATATCAAGATGCCATCGTCGTGACGTTCATTTTATCCTTACAATTAACAGGGTTTTAAACCGCGCAATTAACAGATAGGAAAACTTAGATCTAGTATCTAAATGTTTAACTAACATCACTTGCAAAAGTGGAATAGTTCCAACAAGTCAACATCAAGATGCCATCGTCGTGACGTTCATTTTTATTCTTACAATTAACGGGGTTTTAAACCGCGCAATTAACAGGTAGGAAAACTTAGATCTAGTATTCAACTGTTTAACTAACATCACTTGCAAAAGTGGAATAGTTCCAACAAGTCAACATCAAGATGCCATCGTCGTGACGTTCATTTTATCCTTACAATTAACAGGGTTTTAAACCGCGCAATTAACAGATAGGAAAACTTAGATCTAGTATTCAACTGTTTAACTAACATCACTTGCAGAAGTGGAATAGTTCCAACAAGTCAACATCAAGATGCCATCGTCGTGACGTTCATTTTATCCTTACAATTAACAGGGTTTTAAACCGCGCAATTAACAGATAGGAAAACTTAGATCTAGTATCAAAATGTTTAACTAACATCACTTGCAGAAGTGGAATAGTTCCAACAAGTCAACATCAAGATTCCATCGTCGTGACGTTCACTTTTATCCTTACAATTAACAGGATTTAAACCGCGCAATTAACAGACAGGAAAACTTAGATCTAGTATTCAACTGTTTAACTAACATCACTTGCAAAAGTGGAATAGTTCCAACAAGTTAATATCAAGATGCCATCGTCGTGACGTTTATTTTTATCCTTACAATTAACAGAGTTTTAAAACGCGCAATTAACAGATAGGAAAACTTAGATCTAGTATCCAAATGTTTAACTAACATCACTTGCAAAAGTGGAATAGTTCCAACAAGTCAACATCATTTTTATTCTTACAATTAACAGGGTTTTAAACCGCGCAATTAACAGGTAGGAAAACTTAGATCTAGTATTCAACTGTTTAACTAACATCACTTGCAAAAGTGGAATAGTTCCAACAAGTCAACATCAAGATGCCATCGTCGTGACGTTCATTTTTATTCTTACAATTAACAGGGTTTTAAACCGCGCAATTAACAGGTAGGAAAACTTAGATCTAGTATTCAACTGTTTAACTAACGTCACTTGCAGAAGTGGAATAGTTCCAACAAGTCAAGATCTTTCAACCTTCGAGAGTTAACAGACTTCAGAACAAGTTGCATGGTTGAGGCTCCGACCTCTTCCTCTATACATTCATGGGCAAATGCCGAACATCTCAGACAATTGGACGTCCTTGTATTATAAAGGAGTGCAAGAGAACCGCTTTGCTGTCTACGTGCATCGAAAAATGCTAATTTGAGGTTCATATTGGATGGGTATAAGAAGTCAAACTTAAATTCAAAGCTTTCATTCAACATCACTTGCAGTCAATTTAATATGTGTAGTCTATACATAAAATAAAATGTAATAAATAACAAATAGTTAACTTCATTCAATGTACTAGCATTAATTATCGAATAGTTCACTAAAATATGAGAGAAGAGTCGATACCACATACAAAACTAAATTAAGAGTCAGAATCAATGTATGTAACTGGCGTTCAAAGATACTGTATCTGACCCCACTAATCGATAGTGATCGATAATTTGTTCATGTAAGTGTAGCTTCTTTAGTTATTACTTCTATGAATAGATGGCGAAGATAAGACTCAGTGTTGCCAATCGTACATGAACATACCTGCAATATAGAATTCATTATTTCATCCCTCTCTGATGATTGTAAAACAACTCTGAATTTAGCTGGAAACTGCTGGTATTGTCAATTATGAGAATAATTTATCATTAATGTACATCTTAATTTTCCCTTAATGTACATCATAATTTTCCCCGACACTTTTTAACCGCCCCATTAATGGTCTCATCTATTGAGAACTATCGGAACTATTTCAAAGTTTGTCAATTTCTTATATCTGTGGTTCTGCTTTACCCGTGGTTAGAAAGTTCGCTTACACGATCAGAAAATTGGAGGTCAGGTATCTTTTAACACCAGTGTAAAAAAAATAGTAATATGCGTTACAAGAGCGGTATGTTGAAGTTTTCATGTTCGAGGAAAAGTTTGAAAAAGCGAAACGTAGTTGAGCTTTTTTAATTTCCGAGAATTGAAAGAAAACATACCGCTCGTGTATCGTACATTATTTTGTGCGAAGATCGTTTATTAAATACCTGAAAGAGGAATTTCTAATTAGTTGCAATGAAATCTCCATCTTGGTTTCTGTTCAATGACGGCAAATTTGCAAAACAAAAATATCTATCTTCAACATTGTTGCTTTAAAATATTTCCTGTGTTTACTATACTCCAGCATGCCGTGATATACGTCTGTCTTTTTTTCCCCCAGTCCATGGATTTTGTTGATTTTTTCACGGCTTCCTTAATGTTACTTGCATCACGAATGCAGTAACTTTAGTGGAGTTGTAGAGTTTACTTAACTTTGCAAATATTTAAAAATGATAATTAACAGTGCAATTTAAGTGAAATTGCAGTGGATAAGTTTCCAATTTATAATTATTACTATATTGAACGTCTCTAAAAATAATATGTTAAAAGCCTAAAGCAGTAAAATCAATATGTCACTTAAGCGGTAAGAAGAGGGAAATTGTTATGTGTGTTAGGTTGGGAATACTGAATGTGGAATTTTAGACTTTCCGCGGATTGGTTTTGTGCGGAAACCAAGCAAATACGCACGATCTCGCACAAAAGTTATTTACGTTACATGGGGCGAAAGTGAGGTTTTACGTATGACTTGAATTGTATAGGCGAGGCCAGAATTTCGAAACGAATGCGTGGAATACTTTCACCTTTGTAGTGTACAATATTTTATTTCGTACTGTGATGAATTTCCTTATTTTTATTTAAATAATACTTAGGTGAAGATATTATGCTCAGTTCAGTTTTATCATAATTATTTTGTAATACAATAGATATTAAAATACTTTTAAGTATGATATAAGCCTAAATCTGTACTGTATATTGACGTAATTTAAAGTATAATATAGGCCTAAGCCTAAATAAAAGTAGGCTACACATTTTCTGTCCTCTTTTTTCGAACAATGTCCTCCTTTTTGAAGATGTGTCCTCTTTTTTATCGATGTGAATCTGGTCAACCTACTCTCACCACTATCACCACGGTTATTCTTGAGAACAATTTCTTAACCTTCGGGCCACCTGTTTAAAACAACTTTTATTTTTCAAGCAAAGATTCTTACACTATGTGTCTATATATTCCGGGTATATCAACATGCAAATACTGGAAACAAACACAATGCCTCCATTAGTTCAGAAGAAAAATCTTCATATGAAGAACCAAAATCGACAAACGATTAGGGAAAATACGGGAATTTTACTTGAAGCAAGTAATGAAATAGGTTTGGAAGTAAATCCCGAAAAGACAAAGTAGGCCTATATGATTAGGTATGTCTCATAACCAGAATATTGTACGAAATGGAAATATAAAAATTGGAAATTTATCCTTTGAAGAGGTGGAAAAATTCAAATACCTGGGAGCAACAGTAACAAATATAAATGATACTCGGGAGGAAATTAAACACAGAATAAATATGGGAAATGCCTGTTATTATTCGGTTGAGAAGCTTTCATCATCCAGTCTGTTGTCAAAAAATCTTAAAGTTAGAATTTATAAAACAGTTATATTACCGGTTGTTCTTTATGGTTGTGAAACATGGACTCTAACTTTGAGAGAGGAACATAGGTTAAGGGTGTTTGAGAATAAGGTGCTTAGAAAAATATTTGGGGCTAAGAGGGATGAAGTTACAGGAGAATGGAGAAAGTTACATAACACAGAACTGCACGCATTGTATTCTTCACCTGACATAATTAGGAACATTAAATCCAGACGTTTGAGATGGGCAGGGGATGTAGCACGTATGGACGAATCCAGAAATGCGTATAGAGTGTTAGTTGGGAGGCCTGAGGGAAAAAGACCTTTGGGGAGGCCGAGACGTAGATGGGAAGATAATATTAAAATGGATTTGAGGGAGGTGGGATATGATGATAGAGACTGGATTAATCTTGCTCAGGATAGGGACCAATGGCGGGCTTATGTGAGGGCGGCAATGAACCTCCGAGTTCCTTAAAAGCCAGTAAGTAAGTAAGTAAGTATGAATAACCAAAAACCACTCTTCCTGTATTGAGACACTGACAACGCATATCAGTCAAAACCTACAGCATCGTAATACTTTGATACACATGAGTTGATTTTTGGTATGGCAATATGGCGGTGTGACGTGCGTCTGTCTGTGAATGTGCGCTCCTAATTGCCGGAAAATCGAGTTACAGCGCTGCAGGGCGGCACAATTCGATTACAATATCACTGCCAAATAATTGCATCAAAATAGTTGCGAAAACACCCGCACAGCGGACCACGTATCGTCACAGCGATGATCGCAAAGGCACTGCATTCAGTAAAATAATTCTGTTCCGCGAACAATTTCAACGCTATTACTAACTTTTGTGTTTTTACAACTCAGCTTATTAAATTTTCAGTTAGCCATGTTAATTTCCATGTATGAGTAAACAATATTATTCTGCTATAATTTATCAACATGAATGCGACTTCGAAGAAAACTTCAACCAGGCAAAGCAATTTAATACGCACGAATATTACTGTAGCCGTTTGTGATGATAAAATCAACAAAAAAAAACTGGAAAATGAAAATTGCAGTATAAATTGCTAACATATTCCATTTCATTAAAAGGCCTTTGCATGCACATACGCAACATTCATAAAAATCATTTCACTGTGTTTCATCTTCTTTTATTAAATATTAACTACTAACAAAATTAGAGTATTTGAAAAATGTATAACAAAACGGATTTAAATAGCACAGAAAGTACATGTGGATCAATTTGCCGTTCGGTTTGTCGTTAGCAGCTAGTCCAACTAATAAATAATGCACATATGAACAATGAGAGACATTTATAGAAACAGAAGCCCGAACATTTTTTCCGGTCTTTTACTCTCTCGTTATGCTACGAAATATAAAGAGAAACATTATGAAGCTGCGAAAATATATTTCGCTAATTTTCACGGATATATATCCCTGATATAAAATAATATTGTCACATAAATAACGCAGGCCTACTCTCTCGTATCTTTTACGTATTCGAAACAATTCAGTTCCTTTGTCACGATACCAATAATATCTTATACGGAAGCAGAAGAAAAGGGTGTTTTACTTTCTGTAATAAATTCTTGAAACAAGGATGCAGCCTCTCGCTGTTACTTTTCATTATTTAGACGAACAAAACAAAATTATAGCTGAATAGAATAAGAATCTACATGTAAGTATTGAAATAGACAAAAAGACCAGAGCTGACACAACATTACTTGCGGATTACCAAGTGTTAGGCCTATAAGCAGATTCTGAATATGGCATACAACGATCACCTCACAATCTTCATTCAATTCCAAAGGAATATGATATGGAAATTTCTCTATGTTGCGTATTTATTTATTTATTTATTTATTTATTTATTTATTTATTTATTTATTTATTTATTTATTTATTTATTTATTTATTTATTTATTTATTTATTTATTTATTTATTTATTTATTTATTTTTTATATGTAAAAATGTGTTTATGTGTAGATGCGATCACCTGTCGACAGGTACATTGCTTCACTATGCTATTGTTTACGTAGAACTATGCATAAGTGCCATCACCTGTCGACAGATGCATAGCTTTAGTATGCTGCATATCTTTATGTAGAACTATGTGTGGGTGCCATCACCTATCGACATTGCTATAGCATAGCGTATTTATTTATTTATTTATTTATTTATTTATTTATTTATTTATTTATTTATTTATTTATTTATTTATTTATTTATTTATTTATGTAGAACTATGTATGGGTGCCATCACCTGTTGACAAGTGCTTGCTTTACTATGTTGCATATCTTTACGAACAACTAAGTATGGGTGCCATCACCTGTTGACAGGTGCTTGCTTTACTATGCTGCATATATTTTCGTAGAACTATGTATGGGTGCCATCACCTGTTGACAGGTGCTTGGTTTACTATGCTGCATATATTTTCGTAGAACTATGTATGGGTGCCATTACCTGTTGAAAGGTGCTTGGTTTACTATGCTGCATATCTTTACGTACAACTATGTATGTGTGCCATCACCTGTTGACAAGTGCTTGCTTTACTATGTTGCATATCTTTACGTACAACTATGTATGGGTGCCATCACCTGTTGACAGGTGCTTGGTTTACTATGCTGCATATATTTTCGTACAACTATGTATGGGTGCCATCACCTGTTGACAGGTGCTTGCTTTACTGTGTTGCATATCTTTACGTACAACTATGTATGGGTGCCATCACCTGTTGACAGGTGCTTGGTTTACTATGCTGCATATATTTTCGTACAACTATGTATGGGTGCCATCACCTGTTGACAGGTGCTTGGTTTACTATGCTGCATATATTTCCGTACAACTATGTATGGGTGCCATCACCTGTTGACAGGTGCTTGGTTTACTATGCTGCATATATTTTCGTACAACTATGTATGGGTGCCATCACCTGTTGACAGGTGCTTGGTTTACTATGCTGCATATCTGCATATATTTTCGTACAACTATGTATGGGTGCCATTACCTGTCGACACGTGCTTGGTTTACTATGTTGCATATCTTTACGTACAACTATGTATGGGTGCCACCACCTGTTGACAGGTGCTTGGTTTACTATGCTGCATATATTTTCGTACAACTATGTATGGGTGCCATCACCTGTTGACAGGTGCTTGCTTTACTGTGTTGCATATCTTTACGTACAACTATGTATGGGTGCCATCACCTGTTGACAGGTGCTTGGTTTACTATGCTGCATATATTTTCGTACAACTATGTATGGGTGCCATCACCTGTTGACAGGTGCTTGGTTTACTATGCTGCATATATTTCCGTACAACTATGTATGGGTGCCATCACCTGTTGACAGGTGCTTGGTTTACTATGCTGCATATATTTTCGTACAACTATGTATGGGTGCCATCACCTGTTGACAGGTGCTTGGTTTACTATGCTGCATATCTGCATATATTTTCGTACAACTATGTATGGGTGCCATTACCTGTCGACACGTGCTTGGTTTACTATGTTGCATATCTTTACGTACAACTATGTATGGGTGCCACCACCTGTTGACAGGTGCTTGGTTTACTATGCTGCATATATTTTCGTACAACTATGTATGGGTGCCATCACCTGTTGACAGGTGCTTGGTTTACTATGCTGCATATATTTTCGTACAACTATGTATGTGTGCCATCACCTGTTGACAGGTGCTTGGTTTACTATGCTGCATATATTTTCGTACAACTATGTATGGGTGCCATTACCTGTCGACAGGTGCTTGGTTTACTATGTTGCATATCTTTACGTACAACTATGTATGGGTGCCATCACCTGTTGACAGGTGCTTGGTTTACTATGCTGCATATATTTCCGTACAACTATGTATGGGTGCCATTACCTGTTGACAGGTGCATAGCTTTACTATGCTGCATATATTTTCGTACAACTATGTATGGGTGCCATCACCTGTCGACAGGTGCTTGGTTTACTATGTTGCATATCTTTACGTACAACTATGTATGGGTGCCATCACCTGTTGACAGGTGCATAGCTTTACTGTGCTTCATATATTTTCGTACAACTATGTATGGGTGCCATTACCTGTCGACAGGTGCATAGCTTTACTATGCTGCATATCTTTACGTAGAACTATGTATGGGTGTCATCACCTGTCGACAGGTGCATAGCTTTACTATGCTGCATATCTTTACGTATAACTATGTATGGGTGTCATCACCTGTCGACAGGTGCATAGCTTTACTATGCTGCATATATTTTCGTACAACTATGTATGGGTGTCATCACCTGTCGACAGGTGCATAGCTTTACTATGCTGCATATATTTTCGTACAACTATGTATGGGTGTCATCACCTGTCGACAGGTGCATAGCTTTACTATGCTGCATATCTTTACGTATAACTATGTATGGGTGTCATCACCTGTTGACAGGTGCATAGCTTTACTATGCTGCATATATTTTCGTACAACTATGTATGGGTGTCATCACCTGTCGACAGGTGCATAGCTTTACTATGCTGCATATATTTTCGTACAACTATGTATGGGTGTCATCACCTGTCGACAGGTGCATAGCTCTACTATGCTGCATATCTATACGTACAACTATGTATGGGTGCCATTACCTGTCGACAGGTGCATAGCTTTACTATGCTGCATATATTTTCGTACAACTATGTATGGGTGTCATCACCTGTCGACAGGTGCATAGCTCTACTATGCTGCATATCTATACGTACAACTATGTATGGGTGCCATTACCTGTCGACAGGTGCATAGCTTTACTATGCTGCATATCTTTACGTACAACTATGTATGGGTGTCATCACCTGTCGACAGGTGCATAGCTCTACTATGCTGCATATCTATACGTACAACTATGTATGGGTGCCATTACCTGTCGACAGGTGCATAGCATTACTATGCTGCATATCTTTACGTACAACTATGTATGGGTGTCATCACCTGTCGACAGGTGCATAGCTTTACTATGCTGCATATATTTTCGTACAACTATGTATGGGTGTCATCACCTGTCGACAGGTGCATAGCTTTACTATGCTGCATATCTTTACGTATAACTATGTATGGGTGTCATCACCTGTCGACAGGTGCATAGCTTTACTATGCTGCATATATTTTCGTACAACTATGTATGGGTGTCATCACCTGTCGACAGGTGCATAGCTTTACTATGCTGCATATATTTTCGTACAACTATGTATGGGTGTCATTACCTGTCGACAGGTGCATAGCTCTACTATGCTGCATATCTATACGTACAACTATGTATGGGTGCCATTACCTGTCGACAGGTGCATAGCATTACTATGCTGCATATCTTTACGTACAACTATGTATGGGTGTCATCACCTGTCGACAGGTGCATAGCTTTACTATGCTGCATATATTTTCGTACAACTATGTATGGGTGTCATCACCTGTCGACAGGTGCATAGCTTTACTATGCTGCATATCTTTACGTATAACTATGTATGGGTGTCATCACCTGTCGACAGGTGCATAGCTTTACTATGCTGCATATATTTTCGTACAACTATGTATGGGTGCCATTACCTGTCGACAGGTGCATAGCTTTACTATGCTGCATATCTTTACGTATAACTATGTATGGGTGTCATCACCTGTCAACAGGTGCATAGCTTTACTATGCTGCATATCATTACGTACAACTATGTATGGGTGCCATTACCTGTCGACAGGTGCATAGCTTTACTATGCTGCATATATTTTCGTACAACTATGTATGGGTATCATCACCTGTCAACAGGTGCATAGGTTTACTATGCTGCATATCTTTACGTACAACTATGTATGGGTGCCATTACCTGTCGACAGGTACATAGCTTTACTATGCTGCATACCTTTACGTACAACTATGTATGGGTGTCATCACCTGTCGACAGGTGCATAGCTTTACTCTGCTTTACGTAGAACTTTGTATGAGTGTCATCACCTGTCGACAGATACATCGCTTTACTATGCTGCATATATTTATTTATTTATTTATTTATTTATTTATTTATTTATTTATTTATTTATTTATTTATTTATTTATTTATTTATTTATTTATTTATTTATTTATTTATTTATTTATTTATTTATTTGCTTATATGTAACTACGTTTGCGTGCGATCACCTGTCGACAGGTGCATAACATTACTATGATATACATCTTTACGTATACAAGGGGACTGCATGGAGAACTAGGGGAGGACAAGAATAACAACGGTAATATAATGAAAAAAGGGGGAATACAAGGAGAACAAAGGGAATGCAAAGAGAATATTGGGAAACAAGAGTAACAAGGGGAATATAAGGAGAAAAAGGGGAATGCAAAGAGAATAAGGGGAATACAATAACGAGAACAAGGGTAATACAAGAAGAATAACGAGAACAAGGGTAATACAAGAAGAACAAGTTGAATCCAAGGTGAACAAGGGGAATAGGTCTACAGAAATAACAAGGGGAATACAATGAGAAAAAGAAGAAGACAGGAAGAAAAGGGAAGACGAAGAGAACAAGAAGAATACAATGAGAACAAGGAGAATACAGGGACATTGTGAATTCAAGGGAAGACACGAATAACAAGAGGAAGACAAGGAGAACGAGGGGAATACAAAGAGAAGAAGAGGAATACAAGGAGAACTAGTTAGGGTTGCACTTTTACGTGACGCTCAATTCCAAAGTTATTCTCCTATACCTAGCGAGGAGAAAGACGTAGGTCTACATCAAAATATCTGTCGTATTATAGCTAAGAAAATAAACTGTAAAAGAAAATATCTCTGGCAACATGATAAAATAAACGAAATATCGCGAAGCGCGTAAAACACGTAACGAGAAAGTATGCGGCACCTTCATAGTACCGATTTATTGTATCGTATTTTGTCTATGGACCTCACCAATCAAAATCATTTTCCACATGTAATCGTGGAACAATCAAATAACTCAGACAATAGCGCTCAGCGTAGCGAAAGCAATAAATTCTTCTTGTTTCTCCTGCAAATAAGACTTGAGTCTCCTGACCCGAGACAAAAGCACAGACTTATTGAAACTGTTATCGCCATCTCTTGTTCGAGGGTGTCCAATGTAAAAAATAACTATAGTTTTTATGGTAGGCGTTCAGGCGGCATCATTTATAAATGATCGCGCTTTTTGTATCACTGTATTTCTTCAGTAATACGGTAGATTGTACTCATGAAAGAATATTAAATCAAATTAGAAATAGTGGAAACGCAGGAGCGATGTTTTTGTCATTCCCAAAGAGTTTAAGGAATGAATTGGATTAGTACTGAGTGGATGCAAAAAGTTCGTGGCATTTTTTCGCTGTGGTAAATGTTTTTATTTGAGATTAATAGAAGACAGAAATTAATCAGTATACATTCTCCTACATTATATAAGACCCTCTGCCAATGCTGGGGTAGCTTTTCGTTTCTGTGTCTCAAGATATCTGCTGGTATGATGTTAAAGAATTCGCCAAGTCAAGTTTGCAAAGCATCTTCGTTATCAAAGGAGTTCCCTTGAAGACTGTTGGATGGAAAACGGAGAAGGTGGAACTCTGATGGATATGACGAAGTGGAAGTGCTGCGGAGTTCCCGCCTCGATCTCCGGATTTAACTCCTCCAGTCTTCTACATATGGGGAGTTCTAAAGGACACAGTGTGCGCCACAAAACCACAAACACTGGAGGAACTGAGAGTTCAGATTGAACATACCTGTAATGATATTCCATTAGCAATAATCCAGTTGGTATGTAGCTCTGTCGTACGTCGTTGTTGGGAGTGCACTGTAGGGGAAGGGGGCCATTTTGAACATATACGGGTTTAAGGAATATAAAACCGCGAAAATCGTATTTGTCTCATCTCGTTACTGAGAAATAGTGTATCAAAATGTGTATACATCAATTTGGGACACTGTAGATTTAAATTATTATTCTGTTGAGAAGCTTTTGTCATCTAGTTTTCTGTCAAAAAATCTGAAAGTTAGAATTTATAAAACAGTTATATTACCGGTTGTTCTGTATGGTTGTGAAACTTGAACTCTCACTTTGAGAGAGGAACAGAGATTAAGGGTGTTTGAGAATAAGGTTCTTAGGAAAATATTTGGGGCTAAGAGGGATGAAGTTACAGGAGAATGGAGAAAGTTATACAACACAGAACTGCACGCATTATATTCTTCACCTGACATAATTAGGAACATTAAATCCAGACGTTTGAGATGGGCAGGGCATGTAGCACGTATGGGCTAATCCAGAAATGCATAAAGAGTGTTAGTTGGGAGGCTGGAGGGGAAAAAGATCTTTGGGGAGGCCGAGACGTAAATGGGAAGATAATATTAAAATGGATTTGAGGTAGGTGGGATATGATGGTAGAGACTGGATTAATCTTGCTAAGGATAGGGACCAACAGCGGGCTTATGTGAGGGCGGCAATGAACCTCCGGGTTCCTTAAAAGCCAGTAAGTAAGTAAGTAAGTAAGTAGATTTAAATATCTGTGGAAATGTTAATGCACCATTGTTTTAAAAATAAGAGAAGTATTTCAGTTTCATTTCATTTCATTCATTATATTCCATAGATCTTACATTAGCAATGAAGCTTTAAGATGTGGAACAGGTCAAAATTGTACAAGATTACAACTACAATTACAATTTTTACAATATTTTACAATTTTTACAATTTTACAATTTTGCCATTTTCTACAATTTTTTACAATATTTTGGCGAGACGAAGTGAGATGATATGAGGCCCGAGGATTCGCCAAAAGATTACCTGGCATTTGCCTTATGGTTGGGGAAAACCTCGGAAAAAACCCAACCAGGTAATCAGATCAAAAGGGGTGAAATGAATGACGCCGAGGACTCGCCATAGACCATCCGGCATCAGTCCCACGGCTGGGGAAAACCTCGGAAGAAACCAATGGGACCAAACGGAGGATCAACTCAAGCCCGAGAGCAGCTCCGGATCAGCAAGCCAGCGAGTCTGCCAAATGAGCTACATCGATGGCGCTACTAAAAATATACAGTGCATAGCCAATCAGATTATTAAATTTACAACACAAACGATTGTTCATCAGTTGAGTTATAAAATATAATACATAGCAAGTTAATTCAATTTAAGGCATAAACAATTCAATCAGTTGTGATATACAGAAATTAATAATACTTATCATGCAAATTACTTCAAATTACAAATATAAACAATTCATCTATAGAAATATACAGGTTACTATTCAATTTAAAGCATATACAATTCATCAGCTAAACTATGCAAACATATACAATACAAAGTAAACAGATTAATTCAATTTACAAGCATACTTTCGTTAAACTATACAAATTTGTACAATTCATATCAAGTAGATTAATTCAATTTATAATCATAAACAATTCATCAGCTGAGCTATACAGACTACTATACAATTTACAGCATATACAATTCAACAATTGAGCTATACATACTACGACTACTATTCAATTTACAGCATATACAATTCATCATTAGAGCTATACAGACTACTAAAGACAGAGACTAAATTTTACAAAACGATGACCGTAAATATGTGTTTAAATGGTCGTGTAAACGAGTTTTTGGAAGAATCGGATAAACAAAGACTGCAAAAATTAGGTTTCTAAGGAACACAACAAAAGTTCGACTATCAGATAAGATCAGGAATAAAGATATTAGAAATAAATTTAAAATTAACAGTCTAAACAAACGGTTTTATGAAAGCTATAGACAAAATTGGCAAGAATTATTGACCACAACAGATTTACAAAATATATTTGGAAATACAAGCCAAAAGTAGTACGAACTATAGGCCAACAGGGGAAAAGATGCAATAATTAACTGGAGTCTTAACATATTTAAGTTTAATATGTGAAAATAAATAAATAATAATAATAATAATAATAATAATAATAATATGGTGATGATGATGGTGATGATGATGATGATGATGATGATGATGATGATGATGATGATGATGATGATGATGATGATGATGATGATGATGATGATGATGATGATGATGATGATGATGATGATGATGTGCTTATTATCGAAAGATGTGCACATGTTTCCCGGTTTGAGGGAAGGCCTCCTCCGCTATGCTACCTGCTAGTAGGTTGCTAGTTAGGCCTATAATAAAAATTTCACTCATTACCAGTCCTTCAGATTTACCTCAAACTAGACATCATATTTGTTTAAATCTTCAATAAGTAGTGTAATTTTATTTTAGTCGTAACCATTTATATCATTAATATTAGAGTAGCGTATAATGAAAACAATTTTGGATAGACATCAGTGGTACACGTATAGTATTATAAACCCAGTAGCGTAACAAAATGCATAGACTATAGGACACCCGCAGAAACCAATCAGGGTCAAATGTTTGGAAAACATGCTAGCAAACCTCTCACGGCCCTCTTGAAAGCCCTCACCCGACCGCATTGTAAATCCCAAGTTTACCCCAGTATATGTAAATCCAGTGTGCAATGCAATAAATATTGCAAATTTTAAGGTTACATATACATAATATATATATAGCACACCCATGTTTTCCATTATGTGTATTTTGATTACTGTATGTTTCACAACTTTCGCTTAAAATGATTACAGTGCCGGCAGTGACGTCAGACTCTTAGTTTTATCACCTCCAAACTAGAGGTGGGGTATGACAGCATTTTTCCGTCAAAGCTCTGAACTGTGACAGCTCCGGAAAAATCACTGTGATAGATAATAGCGATTTTGTCACAGTGTGACTTTTGTGTTCGGATGATTCTTGGCGATTGTGAATACTGTAACGCCCTGGCATTCACAGTCATTCATTAAAGAACTGTAATTATGTAAAATGTTAATATAGTAATATACGTTACAAGAGCGGTATGTTGACGTTTTCATGGTCGAGGAAAAGACTGAAAAAGCGAAACGTAGTTGAGCTTTTTTAATTTCCGAGAACATGAAAACAAACATACCGCTCGTGTATCATACATTATTTTGTGCGAAGATCGTTTATTACATACCTGAAAGACGAATTTCTAATTAGTTGCAATGAAATCTCCATCTTGGTTTCTGTTTAATGACGGCAACTTCGGAAAACAAAAATATCTTTCTTCAACACTGTTGCTATAAAATGTTTTCTGTGTTTACTATACTCCAGCAGGCCGTGATATACGTCTATCTTTTTTTTTCCCCCAGTCTATAAATGCGAACTTAAAACAAACGGTAAGGTTATGTAATGATTTATTTTTCATTTTAATATTTTAACAATATTATTTATATAACATATTGCAGTAATAACATCGGCATCTGGAATCTTGTTGATTTTTTCACGGCTTTCTTAATGTTACTTGTATCAGGAATGCAATAAGTTTCGTGGAGTAGTAGACTTTACTTAATTTTTGCAAATATTTAAAAACAATAATTAACATTGCAATTTAAGTGAAATTGCAATGGTAAGTTTCCAATTTATAATTATTACTATGTTAAACGTCTCTAAAAATAATATGTTAAAAGCCTAAAGCAGTAAAATGAATGTCGCGCTTAAGCGGTAAGAAGAGGGAAATTGTTATGTGCATTACGTTGGGAATACTGAATGTGGTATTTCACACTTACTGCATATTGGTTCTGTGCGGAAAACAAGCAAATACGCACGATCTCGCACAAAATAAGTTTTTGATATTAATTAAAGTATTGTCATTAATTTTCGAATGGTATATGTTTCAAGCACTGAATCGTGACAATTAAGAGAATTGTCACTGAAATTATCGTAATTAAAAAGTTTAGACCATTTGATAAAAAGATAAAAGTAACCCTGTCACACGCCACGAAGGTAGAGCCCCATCCACTACACTCTTCAATTCGTTTCTTTATTGTCACTATGCCGCAGCCGTGGCGAGAACGAGACTCGCGAGACATTGTGGCTCGCAGTGATAGCTGTGCTTTTCGCTTGCTTCTAACCTCCGCCAACCCCCACTCTCTCGCTCACTGGAGTCAAACTCCGTTCCATTTGTATTTGTCTCTGACCTGCGAGTGGCATATGTCTCTCTCGAAACCATGTACGAAAGTTCCAAGTAGAATGGAAGGACGTATTTTTTTGCTGTCAATATGATGAGAATATTAAATGTATGACGAGGAAAACGGTTGTATAACATAAAACGGCATTATACTACATGTTACTGATGAAAGATTTAGTGTTATTGTTGTTGTTATCATCATCATCATCATCATCATCTCTGTACGTCGACCCTTTTTCAACAGATGTACGAATTATGCGGTTAGCTCTTCAATTTGAACTCACTGATTTACTATGTGATGTCAAATGAAAGCTAATTGTAAGGACTTGACAAATGTTGAACTTTGCCAAAAAATAAATATCCGAAGCTTGGTTCTTTCATTTGCTCTGTTGAAGCCATGTTCGCTACAACTTACGTTTGTGAAAAAATTATTTTCAACAATTAAAATAGTAAAAACCAAATTTAGATCACGACTGACAGACAAATACCTTCGTGATTAACTACGACTGGCAGTTAAGTGACATAATTCCTGATTTTGAAACTATGTCGCAGAGACAGTCTGAAGACAGTTAATTTTAGGTTGTGATATTGTTCATTTATTGTTCATTTCTTTCTTCGTTACACGTACTAAACATTAGTTTGTAGCCTTGAACTGTATAAAATTATATTTAAGTGCTTGACGTAAGGAAAATGAAAATCCGTTAATAAGTCAGACAGTTGCTTCACTTCCCCTTCGGGTGTCCGCCTCCCTCCATAGGTGCTATGCACGTTGCAGGTTACACAGTGGCTCGGCGCACGATTACATTTTCGTCACCGCTGCATTATGGAAACCATCGAGTTTTAGTGAACTGACATGTCCAGCTCCATTCAGTTGGAGTTACGTGTTGAATACCGCATCCCGAGATAGTCAGACACACCAAACATAGCCTATAAAGTAAATCTCACAACGTGTATTTGCGTTGAAATTAGGGATTTTTTTCATGATTAGTAAGTTGGCTTCCCCTCAGAGCGGGATGCAGCGGGAAGCGGCTCATGAGGACGAGTCCCCTCCAGTTAATAAATTGCTCCGAGGGGCCGCTGACTGCGCAATTAATTGCAATGAAGCAAGAAACCCGAGGGAGGACCCACGACATTATGACATGGTGCAAGGCACTCACTTTATTCCAGTCTAGGATTCATTAAATCCGCTATGTAGCACTGTTCTGCAAAAGTCTTGATCTTAATGTTTTATGAAAATAAACGTTCCTACATTATTGCTACGGAAGAAGTACTCTTCGTTTTTCCTTTCGTTCCTTTATATACCTACTGTAATTGTCCATTATGGTCTGGTCTTGTCTAATACGATTTTGTTTGTCCGTTCGCCTTCTTGAAATATTGAAAGAGGAGAAATTTAAAAGGTATGCAAACGCGTCCTCGCAAGGGGTTCGGGACTGAAAGAAACTGAATATGTGAGCTCCAAGCCTGTTGGCCACTTGTCTCACTCAGGATTACACTGCTCCACTGAAGGAGCTCTATAAAATTTTGAAGGGGAAAAGCTGAAAATGGACGTAACTTCTTAGCTACGACATACGCGAGGCAAGGGAAGTGTGATCAAACTGATCGAAGGACAGGAAGAAGAAGAAATGGCGGAAGGTGTAAGTCTGCACATTGAAAGGAACTTTGTCATTTCGCAGTGCAGGTGAAGTCGAGAAGATTCGTGTGTTTGCTGTTCGATCGGAGGTGTAAGCTTGCACATTGAATTCGCCTTCTTAGTTCCTTCTGAACTTATGTAGTATCCAAAAGTGTGGGTAGCGACCCCCTGGGGGGAGGGGGTGTCAAGAGCGGTGTAAAATATTTCAGTAGCTATAAAAAATAATGAATTCGACAACATGTGTCTGTTTTTCACAAGATGGCTTCTAATGAACTCTTTATTTCATAGGTAGGCTATACACTCACTGACTTCATTTTCCATTTCAAGAAGATTTCTCGCTTTTGTTTCGATAGCAATCATATAAGTTACTAGAAACTTATTTTTCATAAATATGAGTTTGCAGCTGCTATCAAAAATTTAAGAGCTTCTTTTACAACCTAGAGGTATTCTTGCATTCTTTTCATCCAAAACTGATAGACACTCTGTGAAAAAAGTATAGTTTTAACATTCCATCAGTATATACATATTTCAATGATTTTTCCTTAATACTTTTTGTAATTACAGCGGATTGAATGCAGCTTCCAGTGCAACTGATGTTTCCATTACCAATTGAATCGCGTATTTTCAGAATGAGAATGGCCAAACATGTCCCACCTTCAACCACTCTCTCACAATCACCCAGGAACACACTCCTACATCCCCGCTTGGTTATAATAACCACTCTTTCCCACATTATGCTCTGAGAGTCGAAGAACCCATATTTCATATTTTTTTTAGAATTACTTTATAGCCATGTACTCAGATGTCCACCGCTGTGAAGTAACGTCTGACCGGGCTCAAATCCTGGTTTGGGACAAGTTATCTGGTTGAGTTTTTTTTCCAAGGTTTTCCCTCAACCAATTGAAGCAGAATTTCTGGGTAACTTTAGGCGTTGGACCTCGGATTCATTTCAACTTCATAATTACATTTCCCCTCTTTCATCATCATCTCCGTTTCTTTTCCAGGTTTCGATGTAGAGTCCCTACGGACAGCCGGACTTGGACCCCATGGATATGTGGTCAGTTGTTGTTAGTGGCAGTGCTATGTACCGTGGACTCTCCACTGGGCTCATGGTAACTCCTGGGACCAAGGTTGAGGGACTGCGGTGAGGGCTACGTGGAATGGTGAAGGGGTCATGTACGCTGTAGGGCAATTCGGTGGCGGCGCACGGGGAGATCTGTAGCGCGGAGGGCCTTAGGACATGCACAACATTCCATCCCGGGTAGTACAGTAGGCCCATCCGAGCGGCCTGTATGCGAGGAGTCCCAGTCCGTGCCCTCCCCTAAAGGGGGAATAATAAATAGGCTGCGGTCACATTGCAGGCACGCTTGGGCAAGTAAAATGGAAGCGCCAAGCGTGCCTAGAAGCTTGCTCTGGAAGTGTGGTCACATTGGATGTAAGTACCGCTTCCACTACCAATCTAGTTGTCGAAATGGATTCCTCGGTTGAAGAGCATTTAGTGTTAGAAAATGGAGTGTTGAAGTTTTTAATGATAGATGAGAATGCATTAAGGGATGAGTGGGTGAACGAATATTTTAAGGACAGGGAGGAAGATGGAAAATATAAACTAATTTTTCCCGATCTTCTTAAGGGGTTGGGTATAGCTTACAGCAGTAAAATTTTTGGAAATATTCAACATTTTTTTCCTCCATTAATGTATTTTGTACAATAATGAAAATTGGTATGTGTAAAACACTATCCTTATGCTATATGAAAAAAATATTTTTACGATTTAAAAATTTTTTTCTTTTTCAAAATTCAAAGTTCACTGTGCAGTGATGAAGCGTTTCGCTCATAACTCATAAACTTGTTAATTTTTTATGTTCTCTCCCTTTTATTTTATTGCTGAAACTCATGTTTACAATATCATGCTCTTTCAACTACAGTACATTCCCTCAATATTTTTTTTTATTTTGTGTTAGATATTTGACCATTTTTTTAAATGAATTTATTTTTTATCAATCTATCAAAGGTAGAGAAGTGATTTTGCATCATATTATAGATATGACATGCATAAATACACACACAAAAATTTCATCGCGGAATGTTGGATACTTTTTGAGTTATGAGAGAAACGCTTCATCACTGCACAGTGAATTTTGAATTTTGAAAAAAATATATATAAATAATTTTTTTAAATCGTAAAAATATGTTTATCATATAGCAGGACAGTGTTTTACACATACTAATTTTCATTATTGTACAAGATACAGTAATGGAGGAAAAAAATGTTGAATATTTCCAAAATGTTACTCCTTTAAGCTGTATCTAACCCCGTAAACAGCCAGAGTTATTCTTTAATTATTTTAGAATGTCCTTACAAGATGCATCCCAGATTGTCCTTCTTCCTTGAATACATGCTATTAGTATTTCAACATCCATTGTGGAAAAAATCACTCACAAAAACTGCTACAAGTATCACGTCACACAGGCAAGCGTACTAGAAAAAACAAACTTATTTGATCAGCGGAGACTGATGAACAAGCGTGCACGAGCTTGCGCTTGTAACTTGCTTCCAGTGTGAACACATTCGCACCAATAGTTTCGAACAGACATTCTCTAATTTTGTTTCTTCAAGCACGCTTGCGCTCGCAGGCGCTTACATTTTACTTGCCCAAGCGTGCCTTCAATGTGACCGCAACCATAGATGTACTCAGAACGCCACCTACAAGAATAATATGCCAAATAATTAAAGAATTAGGGAAAAGATCTTTGGACCGTCCGGTGAAACGACGGCGTGAAAACGTAACAGGCCACTAGGCCTAATGCATGATGGAAGAAGGAAGAAGAAGAGACTTTATAGGCAATGGGCTAGTTTCCTAAATTGGGTCACCTCATCCTGCCTGTGATTTTTAGTATTAGTATTTATTTATTTAACCTGGTAGAGATAAGGCCGTCAGGCCTTCTCTGCCCTTTACCAGGATATTCCAACTATAATATGAAGAATAAAATTACAATTAGTATTAAATTTACAATTACAATTACAAATAAAATTACAATTAGTATTAAATATACAATTACAATTACAATAAAAATCAAAGTACGAAAAGATTACCTGACTAATTAAAGCTAGATAATTTATCATAGAAAAACAAAGAATATTTTATATTTACTGAATTACAAATTAAACCTAGAATACCAAAATTGTGTAGTGATGAAATTACTGGATATTGAAGTATTTTATGATATATTAAGGAAACTATTTACAAGAAATCAATTACTGACCAAGTGCCTAGTAAGTTTGCGTTTGAATTCAATTTTATTTCGACAGTCCCTGATGCTAGTAGGTAGCGAATTCCAGAGTCTTGGTAGGGCTATTGTGAAAGAGGATGAGTATGAGAAGGTGCGATGGGATGGTATTGTTAGTATTGTTTCATGACGAGAGCGTGTGTTCAGATTATGGTGGGAAGAAAGGTAAGTGAAGCGAGACGACAGGTATGAAGGAATAGAAGAGTTCAAGATTTCGAAGAGAAAGAGAAGTGAATGTAAATTTCTTTTCTTATCTAGTTTAAGCCAACCTATTGCTTCAAGGGATGGGGTAATATGATCATATTTACGAACATTGCTTACAAAACGTACACACAAATTATGAGCACGTTGAAGTTTCGTTTTGTTGTCGCTGGAGAGGTCAGTCAGTAAAATGTCAGCATAGTCAAAATAGGGAAATACAAGTGTCTGCACAAGGGACTTTTTTAAGAAAGAGGGGAGATGAACATTTATCCTTTTTAGCACATGAATAATAGAATATAATTAGAATATAGAATATATAGAATTTTTCGTGGCTCTCCTACGACGCGAAGAGAACTGTAGGAATGAGCCCTAAAAGAAATAGGCCACAGACCTACATACTCTCCAAGCAGACATTTTCCAAATCAGAACCTTAAAAAAATCGGAGCCTTGGTCTTCGTGTGCCGCTTTGGGTATTTCTGGGCGATTTTATTCGATCGTCACCTTTCCTATATAGCACTTTTTAGTGCTATGGCTCGAATCAGTAATCTAACAAGGATAGCGACGTCTCTCCTGCCCTGTTGCTGTTAATTCGTGTTGCGGATCGTGCTCTGCGACAATCTTCAAGTACCAACCAGTCCAGAACTCACACAGATTCTTCCTCACAGCCCCAAATTCC
Organism: Periplaneta americana; assembly: GCF_040183065.1. Classification (NCBI taxonomy): domain Eukaryota; kingdom Metazoa; phylum Arthropoda; class Insecta; order Blattodea; family Blattidae; genus Periplaneta; species Periplaneta americana. Next base: position 45,116,378 of record NC_091121.1, read on the forward strand.
CTTTCAAGGACACGCGATTGCGTGCCTTTTAATTGTTTATCCTCCCATTCCCTCTTCTTTACATGAACATTCATCAGACGATAGTGAGCGGACGCGTAACCACCATAAATACTGGAATAGTGGAATGGAATAAATTTGGTGTCTCACGCTTTATAAAACTCAGCTATCTCGTACCAAAATTCTTCTGTTTAAGATTATCAGATTGCAGTTGTAAGAGAGTTCTACTATTCTAGGCCTTCCATCTTGTTAGTATGTTGATTCCAATTCGTTTTTCTGTCTTTTATTATTTCCAGCAGACTTTGTACTTTCGAGGTCTAATGTCATTTCTTTTCTTTTATCTCTCTCTCTTTCTCTCTCTATCTCTCTCGACTTCTATACTCTCTCTATTTTTAGACAGTTACCGACCACTTTGCCTTTTTTTCCTTAAAAAAAAATCATCTTAGCTATCTGTAGACGTCTTTTGTCTTGTTCTCCTTTACAGAGTACCGATGGAAAAGACATTCTTTTGTGAAATTTAATTAGCGTATCTTTTACAGTATAATTTACATCATAGCTTGCTAAATTAAAGATATATGGATGTTATTTGCATTCAGTATTTTAAATATAAATCGAATATAAACATTACTAGAAACTCAACACTGCCTCGATAAAATGATGACGATGAGTAGTAGTAATAATAGTAGTAGTGATGGTGGTAGTAGTAATGGTAGCAGCGGTTGTAGCGACAGTTCGAGTCGCGGCCAGGGTTTTTTTTTTTTTTTTCATTGAAAAGTCTATGACACTTATCGCGGAAAAAGTCGAAATTAGGATTCTTCTCGGGGTTGTCCCGTTTCCCCATGTTAGGCATATACATCATTCCGTCAAGAACTCTTATCATTAGCATTACATAGCATTCTCCGATCGTCGGCTGTCGAAATGCAAATTATGTTGGTTCGGACAATAATAGGATTGTCAGTTCGTAACCCGAAAACATAGTCAGTAGGTGTGTGTTGAAAATGCGCCTACCTGGGAGAATAGGACAATAGACCAAAGATTGTTTCCGTAATATAAGATCCAAATACTAAAAATAAAAGTTTCTCTTTACACGCATAAAGGCGAATGGGATTTTTTCTCATTTCATTTCATTTATTATATTCCATAGATCTTACATTAGCAAGGAATCTTTAGGATGCGGAACAAGTCAAAATTTTACAAGATTACAATTTCAATTTCAATGTTTTACAATTTTTTGGCGAGATGTAGTGAGCCCGAGGATTCGCAAATAGACTACCTGGCATTTGCCTTATGGTTGGAGAAAACCTCGGAAAAAACTTAACCAGGTAATCAGGCCAAATGGAGGTGAAGTGAAGTGAGGCCGAGGACTCGCCATAAACCACCCGGCATCAGTCTCACGGCTGGGGAAAACCTCGGAAGAAACCAATCAATCACAACAGAGGATTCAACCCATGTCCGAGCGAGTTCCGAATCAGCAGGCCAGCGTGTCTACCGACTGAGCTACATTGATGGTTCTACTAAAAATATACAGTACATAGCCAATCAGATTATTAAATTTTCAAACTCAAACGATTATTCATCAGCTGAGCTATAAAATATAATACATAGGAAGTAAGTTAATTCAATTTAAAGGCAGAAAACAATTCAATCATTTGAGATATACAGAAATTGATAATACATATCATGCAAATTACTTCAAATTACAAGCATAAACAATTCATCAGTAGAACTATACAGATTACTATTCAATTTAAAGAATATACAATTCATTAGCCAAATTATACAAACATTTACAATACAAAGTAAACAGATTAATTCAATTTACAAGCTCCACACTTACGTGAACTCGGTACTATAATGAAATGGTATGGTCTGTACCAAGTTCCGAGACCTTCCACTTCGTAGCCAATTATTGTGTTTAGTAGTAGTAGTGGTAGTAGTAGTAGTAGTAGTAGTAGTAGTAGTAGTAGTAGTAGTAGTAGGCCTAGCAGTAGTAGTAGTAGTAGTAGTAGTAGTAGTAGTTAGCGTCGTGCATTATAGGCGCTATGTTCGGTTCAAGTTCGCTGAGTCTCTGTAGAACCGAAGCTTACTTCTCGGAAGCAGATATTTCATGTTCGTTCGAACTCTCCTCTTCAGCATAAAATAAAATAAATTTCATACTACACATTATTACAATTTATAATATCCAATCTTTCATAAATAAAATATTCATTTTCATGTTACACATTATTTTAGCTTATAATATCCAAGCTGTTAATAAATAAAATATAGCCTGTTATTCCGTTTTCATACTGATATACATTGTCTTGAATGACAGATACTGTATTTGGTTCATTTTGTCGAATGTGACGAAGTTCGATATTCGCCGATGTTTGCTTTGCAGAAGGAGATCTATCGTCTTTGTTAGACCACGTTATGAAAACATTTGCCGTCCTCCCTCTCATCCCTTCATGTTTTAAATTGCTTAAGAAGTTTGGCACATATGCATAAGATTAGTTTTTCATATGGAATAAACGAAGTTTAGTAACGTCTTCGTTTCCTCTCTCATGTTTGAACATTCCAGACAGTAAATAGAATACTATAAACGTATACATTTTTAAAAAGATATCGTCGTTATTCCTGCAGTTACTCCTATGTGCAAAATATAAATTGTTTTAGTAGGAAGGAAAAACACATTTATTCATCCTATGGCAGCCGTACATAGGAGACTGTAAATTCTTACATTTTCGAAACAAAGGAATATAATTACATACAGGAGATTTTATTATTTGCTGTATCACTATTTAAGTTATTTAATGGAGCAAAAATCTGAAAATCGATAAATATGTCACATAGGAGTTATTGCAGGAACAACGACATTTTGTTTGAATTATGCATTACGTATATTTTTGTGAATATTGTTCAGTCACGCTAATAACAAAAATTACCTATGCTCATTACTATGCATAACTTCGCGAGATATGCGTCTGATATACCTAGCAGCTAAAGCAAAAAAGACGCAGGAGAGGAGGAACTAACAGAGACGCTGAACTTGGAAGGGGAAAGATAGAACAAACACAAAGCAAACTTCTGTTCTACAGAGACCCAGCAAACATGAACAGAACATAAGGTCTCTTACCGGTTTTTAACGAATTCGGTTATTTTAATTTAAAAGCTTCACTTCTACGTATTGTTGGATGCCTGTGGAATAGAGCGAAATTTCTAGTATCTTGATATCTCCTCTCATGTTCGAACATTTCACGACTCTAGTAGTAGGCCTAGTTATACAGATTGATTTATATAGAACTGACACATTTCTTTCTTTAATTATTCCGTTGGAAATTCATTCAATGACCCAATTTTAGCATCAAATTAAGCAGAATGTTCTGGAGTTTCGATTCCTTGTCACTAGATGCGCAGATGTTTATGTTTTATTCCTATTGTTGGCAGCACTGACCCAATTTTAGCACCAAATTAAGCAGAATGTGCTGGAGTTTCGATTCCTTGTCACTAGATGCGCAGATGTTTATGTTTTATTCCTATTGTTGGCAACACTAGATGCGCAGATGTTTATGTTTTATTCCTATTGTTGGCAGCTGTTTTCGACATTCTGTGTCAACGTGAAAATGCAGTACACATTAAATCAACGACTCTTTATGTGAACTCACAGAACTCACGCCATTGGGCCATCGAAAATCCACATGTCATCCATGAAGCACCTATGCACTCGGTTAAAATCGGAGTTTGGTACGCAATATCCGCACAGAGAATAGTGGGGCCAATTTTTTTTAACCAGACTGTGAATACTGCAGACTACCGACTGATTTTCATGGAGTTTGTTGAGCAACTGGACGATGTAGAGCTGAGTCAAGGATATTTTCAGCAAGATGGCGCTACATGCCATACATCGAATGAATCCATGGAACTAATTGCAAGTTTCTTTGACGACCGAATAATTTCCAGGAACCTGTGGCCACCGAGATCTCCGGATTTGACAACGCCGGACTTCTTTCTATGAGGTTACTTAAAAGACAGGGTTTACGCCACACGTCCCCAGACATTGGACGATCTGAAGCACAACATCACACAGGAGATTCAAGCTATTGACAACAGAGTCCTCCAACGAGTGGCCAGTAACATGGAACGACGTGTTGAGTTGTGCCTTATGCAGGATGGAGGACATTTTCAACATTTGCTATAGAGGTAAATAATCTCCCAAAATTCCTCTACATTTTAGGTATAATAAGTTGTCGCTAGCACAATTCGTTTTGAAACAATTAAAGAAAGAAATGTGTCAGTTCTATATAAATCACTCTGTAGTAGTAGTGGTGGTGGTGGTCGTCGTAGTGATAGTATAGCAGGAAGGAGGTACAGCCAAACCGCACACTCCACTGTCACCCGAAAATAAGTGAACTCCAAAATGTTTAAATACGCAATATATTATAATAATAATAATAATAATAATAATAATAATAATAATGGCTTTATTTAACCTGGCAGAGTTAAGGCCGTAAGGCCTTCTCTTACACTCAACCATGATTAAAACTTGCTTACATAGTTGAACATACAACTGGATCGGAATTAAGTAATTAATACGATTTAGGTACATGAGAGCAAAAGAAGTAGTTACATAAAATTTACCCCCTAAAATAAAAATAAACATAGTGGAATACAAATTAATGTTGTTAGAATCAATACGAATCACATAAAAATAGAAGCCGATAATTCAATAAAAAAATGTACATAGTAAAAATAAAAATAAATACATTAGTATACATATTAGTATTAGATTACAAGTAAGTAAGTATAATTCACATAATTAACCAGAAACCGACAATTGAATAAAATGTACACAATAAAAAAATAGATTAATAATAAAAAAAACAACACAGTGGGGTACATATTGGTGTTAAGTGATAAATAAACACGATTTGCATGATTACACAATAAAAATAAGAAACAAAAAAAAATAAAATAAAAAAAATACAGTGGAACACATTGCATTAAATATTTGCAACGCGTTAGATCTGGCAACTCATCATAAGATATTTTTCTAATTTACATTTAAAAGAAATTAAAGTTCGGCAGTCCTTGACTTCAGGCGGCAGAGAATTCCAGTGACGAGAAGTAGCAACAGTGAAAGATGAAGAATAAAGAGACGATGTGTGGAGTGGTATTTCTAGCGTGTTATCATATTGAAACCTAGTATTTAAGTTATGATACCGAGAAAGACTGTGGAATCGGACAGATAAGTAAGAGGGAGTAGAGGTGTGCAAAATTCGGTATAAGAGAGATATAAGGGTGGTGATAGGTCCGTGGTCCATTTCCTGGGCTCATCCCGATATCTGTCTTAACGCCTCATGGAAACCACAGGAAAACCACAGGCGAAAAAATAGGAGACAGAGTCAATTGGCTCAAGTGTTGAATTCAGACTTTATCCCCTGGCGGGGGTGGTGACATTTATACTATACCGGGGAATTGGATGGAACCAACAGCAAAAGAAATAATTCAGATCTTATCTAACAACACCAGAGGCAGTCTATGTACATGGGAACATAGAAAATTGTGGTCAATTAAAGAAACAAGCTTTCATTTGTTTATAGTTGTTTTAAATATTAGGCCTACCAAATGTTAATATAGGCATTAAATTAAGAATGTATGTATGTATGTATGTATGTATGTATGTATCCAATGCCTACCCACTTCACTTTACGTGATTCGGGTTCCGCATATTGCGGATAGATGGCAGGACTGTGACCCATTTTAATGTTGCACACCACTTCGGCGGGCCACGCTGTACATGATGTGTATCTGTGGAGAGTTATGTCGTATACTAGGGTAAGTGTATGTGTAAGTGTAGTGTAAATGTTATGTTTTATTTAAAGACGCTCGCAACTGCAGAGGTTATATCAGCGTCGCCGGATGTGCCGGAATTTTGTCCCGCAGGAGTTCTTTTACATGCCAGTAAATCTACTGACGTGAGCCTGTCGCATTTAAGCACACTTAAATGCCATCGACCTGGCCCGAGATCGAACCCGCAACCTTGCGCATAGAAGGAAGTGTAGTGTATGAAATGAGTGGTGATGATGAAGATGAGGAGGGGAGAAGGGGAAACCCGGTGCCGGCACGTAGCCTACTCCTGTCGAATAGCATCAAGTGTGCCGTCAGAAATATTGTTATAATGTATAATAAAACTTGATGAACATGAATAGGTAACTTCTGTGTAAAATTGTGACACAAAGTCGGTGTTAAGTGTTTTTGTGTAAATTATATTACTCAAAAAACGTCTGAAATCTCCGGGGGAACATCCTGAAATCCGGGGGAGGGAGAGATTCCCCGCCCCCGAGCCACTCTCTGAATTCATCATTGATTGGCTCATTTATAGCAACTCTAATGAAATTGGCTCCTCTTGTTCATTTTCAACGAAAGGCCAATTAGAGTCACTACAAATGAGCCAATTGACTCTGTGTCTTAAATTGAAGACTGGACATAAAAAAGCTGTAAGTGGTAAAGAGACAAACCATAGAAAACAGGGCTTTCTTGTGCAACTAGTAATGTAATATCAAACATTTTGCACATCTATAGGAGAAGATAGAGCCTAAGTAAAATTATAACAGGACTTATCATTTTCCTTAGTGGATTGAGCGAGACAAACTTTTTTTTTTTTTTCGAAAAACCAATTTTCAACGATATTGGCACTTACAGACTTTTCTATATCCAATCTTCAATTGAGATCACTCTTTCTATCTGTGAGTTCCATAAGGCGTTAAGACAGATATCGGGATGAGCCGTAAAGGAAATGGCATTCATTTCCGCTGAAAAAGAACATTGATATTATCATGTGGGCGGGGAAGTATCTGTGATTAATACAACCAGGCATCGTTAGTTATGGCTTTGAGAGAGATTGAGGTGAGCATGATGGGTGCTCTCGTGCTGACGATTAATTACATCAGTCCCTGATAGCATCATCCTTAGGCCTAATACATGATGCCGAATGTGTCATACGCCGAGTACTTCAGCTTCGCTGACAAGGAAAAATGTATACCTGTATGTCTATGTACAGCGACCTATGCTGAACTGTTTGCAGGTTTTATTCATGTTCAGTACTTGCCAGTCAATTTGTCTGGAAAGACTAAGATCATTACTTTTCAAGGTAAGAGATCTATCATACGCAAATAGTCATATCAAACAATACCATAATCGAACAGGTATCTAGTTTTAATTACTAGGGTTTTCGCTTCTCATGAGATTACATTACACCTAAGACACTGATGTAAAATTAATGAGAATTGGTACGACATATCGGACCATAACAGGAAAGTCTACTCGATTCAAAAGTATTAACCATTTCGGTATTAAAATGCGGCTGCGAAACCTGGACTACAAAAAGAAGGTATAAAATATAGAGGAGATTAAATCCTCCAGAGCAATAGGTGGATTGCTTTCTAATAAAAACAGAAATGTCGTTATCCACACGCAATTAAATACATAACATTTAAATGACAATAGCATACAGTAAAAATAAAATTGGTGCGATCACATTTTGAGAACGGACAAAGTCTAGCATAGCCTATAAAACAACAGGAAAAATAAATTTTAAAGTGGACCGCCCGAGAGCAAGATCGCGGGATCAGTTTTCCCGAATGTGGAACAGGTCACCTAGTCTAATCCGTACAGTAAAGGAAAGAAGGATTATGAACATGAAATACAAATTTTTAGTAAAAGAAAATATGCGTCTATATTTGCAAGACACAACAGCGATCCAATCAACATTCGGCAGACGATTATAGACCTAGTATTTTTTTTATTATGCAGAATAAAGTGAAAAATGAGATGGTGGAAGTAAAACCGTTTTGCTAAGAGAAATTAATAAAAGTAATCATGCCTGGTTTTTGTTGCGAATTTGTTGAAGCTATCGAAAATCAGGTTAGTAAGCCTACAGTATGTGCCAAAGCGAACAGTAAGGACGCCTACTGAAAATGGATAACGCTTTTATGTAACAAGTTATATATATATATATATATATATATATATATATATATATATATATATATATATATATATATATAAACTGCAGTTGAGTAAAGCGCTTTAGTAAACTGGTCCATAAACATATCTTTGTAAAACAATATCACACCTTCACTGATGCTTTTTTTTTATAAAACACAAGTTCAAAATTCTTTCATTGATTTTTATACAACATTCATAACGTTCACGTACAGTGGCGTTCAAAGATATCTGACCTACAATTTTCTGATCGTGTATCCAAGCGAACTTTCTAACCATGGGATAAGTTAGAACCAAAGATACTCGTATAACAAATTGGCAAACTTTGAAATAGTTTCGCCTAAAATTCTCAATAGGCGACCCTATTATTGGGACGAGTAAAAAGTATTTGGGAAAATGTTGATATAGATTAAGCAGCATTAAGACGAGTTGACTGCGTAGTATAATTTTCATACAATTATCAAATGTTTACCTCTACATCGGACTAATCATCAACAAGGTATTATGAAAAAGCATTAGTATCAATGCCGAACTTCATAGTAGCAGAACTGATTTCCATATTAACTGTACCGAATGCACGTGGAGAGTTCGCGCGCTCCAGTTAGATAACAAATCATGTTATGTATTACAGCGACATAATACATTTCGCATTAAGTGTTTGTTTATCTCAATATTTTTCTTATCTGGAATTCACGAATTCTTAAAGGCAAGATAACATTTCTCTTTTCTTGTTGGTATCACTGCTCACGACAACACGCGAAGGGTAGTTTCGTCATGCAGAGAGAAACATGCGGCAAGCCTGCGATCAGCTGATCTATAAAGCCGGTGCAGCATCCTCACTTGCTGTCAGGTCACGATGGCGGTTCGTTGGTTTTGTGAGATTGTGCTGCTGCTCGTGTGTGGCGTGGGTCCAGGGATGTGTCTCTTCAACTTGTACCCGCGGATCACACAGATCCCTGTGCGAGGGGACCCCGGTCAGCCCCTGTTCCTGACACCGCTCATAGAGGCCGGAAAGATCAGAGAGGCGCAGAAGGCCGCACGGGTGGGCCCCCTCAAGGGCACCAACGTGACCAGCTACGCAGGTCTGCTCACCGTCAACAAGCAGTTCAACTCGAACCTCTTCTTCTGGTTCTTCCCCGTCGAGGTAACGCATTACTTATTATTTAACGGCTTTAAATTACGGACGAGGTGACACGATGATATGGCGATACTGAAGCAACAGAATATACTGTATATCCATATAGAACCTGCCTCACAGTTGCTTTGTGCACACAAATTTTACAGGCCCTGACAGGGATCGAACTTTGCCATCTTGATGGAAACCCGTCAATTGACTATGCTACGGTTGGGTCTTGATAGTGAAAGAACTATATAATTAATAACTCTTAAGTTGTAGAATGAAAACTCACAATAAAACACTATTTTGTATTACTCCGCAACTTCCCAGCCACATGGTGTTGCCGTCACAAGAGGATGCTTTTTCTTCTTATTTTTTCCTACAGTTATTGCGATAACAATGGGATTTAATGTCTTAGCTACATTATAAATTACAATATAATAAAATTAATCACAACTATAAATATCCATTCATGAAAGAAATTACGTGAAAATCATTGTAAATTTAGAATCGCACTATTTTGTTCCGCTACAGAATAGTCTCGTGACTATGATTCAGCAGACGGCAGATGGCCGATGTAACTCAATGCCACGTGCATTTGTTTATGTACAGTTTCGTTTGTCAGCTGAATACCCTGGAGATGAATCATCATCAAGAGGCCTTTATAAGTCCTCTTGATCATCATGTAGGTTAGCTTCCAAAGATTGGCCCGTTCCGGTCTCATATTAGAGGTTCAGAAGTCTCTTCAGTGGTCTTCCAGGGTTCTTTGTACCCGGCGGGATGTAATGTTTTAGTAATCTAGGGTATCTGTTGCGGGGAATCCTATTAACATGTTGTATCCACTTTGACTTATAATTTAAAATTTGTTCAAAGGCTGATGTCATCCTCAGTTCTTCCAAAATTTCTGTTTGTTTTGAAGTCGTTCATTTATAACCTGCTGTTCTTGTTATTTCATTTCTGCAGCAGTTGTTCTTGATCTATCTTCTGCCTCGGAGATTAATTAAAGGAACAAGAGTTCCTCTCTCCTGTTATTCTTGCACGGAACCATTTCCTTCGTTTCCAAGCGGAAAAAAGACGACAAGAAACAAATTGAAAGTACAGTATGAGAATATTCGCGTGTATTACAGTATGTAAATACTTACAAATGGCTTTTAAGGAACCCGAAGGTTCATTGCCGCCCTCACATAGGCCCGTCATTGGTCCCTATTCTGAGCAAGATTAATCCAGTCCCTACCATCATATTCCACCTCTCTCAAATTTATTTTAATATTATTCTCCCATCTAGGCTACGTCTTGGCGCACCTCGCAGTTATAGAAACTACTCACTATCTCTCGTATAGTCCGTATTTGTGCGAGACGGGCCTCGCACCTCGCAGGCGTCAGTTCAGAAAAACCAAGGCTTTACGCCATCGAATTATGGTGTCGAAAAAAAAACATCATAACGTCTCTGGTGCCTGAGTAATTAAGGACGGCATTAAACAACATCATTGGTAATAATAATAATAATAATAATAATAATAATAATAATAATAATAATAATAATTAGTAATCTTCTACTTCTACTACTACTACTACTACTACTACTACTACTACTACTAATAATAATAATAATAATAATAATAATAATAATAATAATACTATTCTGAATTGAAGTGCACAGCGTTACTAAAGAAAAAATTACCCATGATTTATGAACTCCACCAAGCTCCTCCCCCAATCACAGTTCACGACAATTACTTGAATGTTTTATACGATTTCTTCCAGAGTGATAATATATCGTATATATATTGTTTACATATTTTTTACCTTCCACATAGACAGACAAGAGGTAGAACCAATATACAGTAAGTAGTGTCGTTTACAGAATGAAATTATCTTTATAATTTTGTTTCTAAGTACAACCTTTTGACAAATTGATAGGAAATGTGTTCATGTTACCCACGTCAGTATTGCTTTGAGTAATATACAGAAAATTCTATTTACTTTTGTTGTTTGGTCCAAGGAAGTGGATTTCAATACAATGAAAATATTAATATAGACTGATTCTCAACAAAGAATGCAAACTCGCTGGACCAAATAATAAAAAACTGAGGATACTTCTAAAATCTTTGATCCTGAACAATTCGTTTGAATACAATGATGACAAATCTCTTGAATTTGCCCCACGTCGCAAATTGTTGACTGATTCTCAACAAAGAATGCATGCGCCCGGATCAAATAATCGAAAATCGAAGGTGCTTCTAAAGTCTTTGGTTCAAGGCAATTTATTTTAATACGACGGAGATAAGTTTTTTATTATTATCATCATCATCATTATTATTATTATTATTATTATTATTATTATTATTATTATTATTTATAGACGCTTTAACATCTGTGGTCATATCGCGTGTTTAGAATCTGTGGGTAGATCTATACCAGCAGGCCGTGGTTACTACTGTTGAGTTCTTGCTTCTATTATGTATTGTAAATGGCTTGTTTTCTTGTAACAGATTTTCGATTTTGATTCATGTTTATGATATTGGTGATTGAGGCATTGGTGATTCATTGTATGTAAGTTTCTAATCCGACATTTTTCTTTGGGACTGAGAGAAACCATGAAAAACCCCAGTCAGATTGGCCGGCCACGGGGTTTGAACCTGGAACCTCCCGTATGCTAGTCCCAAACGTTACCGTCTGAGCCAACTCGGTAGGAGATAAGGTATTTCTTTAATTTGTGCCCTTAAAAAGATATCAACAAAATGTTCTGTACTAGGTGCTTAAAGCAGAATAGACATAAGTACATGAACATTTCCCCTAGCCTTATTAATTTACGGTACCGATATTTCTTTTATTAATAGATCTCGGATGTTTGGCTCGTTTAGTGTAGACTAAAACATACTGTACATTCATTAATGCACGTAGTTTTAGGCAGTATCATCCCTCGAGAGCTTCTAGTCTTGCATACGTTTAGGAATTTTCACATAAAATTATTGTAGCCTATCTTATTCGAGCCTAAAAATCCGAGGTTTACATAAAGATGTTTTTCATTAAAAATTTAAAATCAGTAACGTAGAAAGTCACTGAGTACCAGAAAAGTCTTTCGATTTTTAAAGCCTTCACGATGTTCCATGTGGTGCGAGACTATTGGAATGTTGCTTTTTGTTATATGCAGGAAATTCAATGTTTCGGGACTACATATCAACACAACATCAGGGAAGGCAAGAAATGTACAGTAGAATCCCGATTATCCGTCACTCTATTAACCGATTGGTGGATTATCCGACTTTGTCTTGCCTCCTCCTTCCTTTCTTTTCTCTTTCTTTTTTTTTCTACAGAAATATATGATATAGGTACTGCACATTATATTAGCACGTTTTTTCTAGAGTGTTATTACAAGATTTACCCTTTTTTATTAGGTTATTTTACGACGCTGTATCACATCTCGGGTTATTTAGCGTCTGAATGAGATGAAGGTGATAATAACGGTGAAATGAGTCCGGGGTCCAGCACCGAAAGTTACCCAGCATTTGCTCATATTAGGTTGAGGGAAAACGCCGGAAAAAACCTCAACCAGGTAACTTGCCCCGACGGGGATTCGAACCCGGGCCATCTGGTTTCGCGGCCAGACGCGCTGACCGTTACTCCATAAGTGTGGTATTTACTCTTACACAGTATGGTCTACTGTTCGAGTTGTACTTCATAGACCCTGTAACTTATATACGGGATGGGCCATTTAAGTTGATACTGTACAATATCTCCAAAACTAAGCGTTGTAGAAATAAATGTCTTGAATAAAAGTTGCTTGATATTATGGGGGAAAGTAAATGCCATTTGTCGTGTTTTATTTGGAGGACGTTGTGATGGTTATTTTAGGGTCAATTTATTTTTTTTAAATAGGAACCTACATTTTTTATGTTGTTTTCTCATTCCTCATAAAAAACTAAACAACTTTTGTATGAAGCACTTTGCAATAATTGTTCTTACACCAACGTAAATAACAACAAATATTACGAATGGCTGTGTACGAAGAGCGCAATGAATGGTTGGACCCATTCGAAACAGTCCAGCATCACAGTAGGCGAGGATATAATCGATGATAGATTTTGAATTCCTGGCTTCCTATGTATATTTATGACTTTCTTTATGTTCAAACATTGTATTCATGATTTTGAGTTTATTACACATCACAAAATCAATCAATCTGTTACCATTATTATTACATGTTTCTTCACCAAGAGTACCTACAAATTGTTCAATTTATATATTTCCTACTCTAGCATTAAAATCTCCCATGATTAAAAGCATATCTGATTTGTTAACTTTACTGACAATTTTTTGTAAGTTAGTATAAAATTCTTCACTTTCTTCTTCTTTCCCTTCTACTGGAGCATAATAACTGTGAGATAACCTCTTTGCAATTTTAATCGTAATTGAATCATTCGTTCGTTCCAGTAATAATAATGATCTACAACAACCCTGAAGTGTTTATGTATCATTACCATGATTCCAGCTCTGGCCCTACTCTTGCTGTCAACACAGAATAGAACTGAAGGTAGTTTTCAGTTTCTTTTCCTTTAAATTTCTTTTTAGTTTCCGAAATTACTGCTAAGTTATTGAAATATTCTTTTTGGCTAAAATATCATCTAATCGATCTTCTTTGTGTGAAATGCCCTGTACATTCCAAGTTCCAAATTTTAAAATATTTTCTTTTTTCCATGTCTTATCCTTGCACTTGCCTGTGTTGTCATCATCATAATCCATCTTTGTCATCAGAGGCTTCTGTTGAGACTTGAAAGCAATGTGAAAATGACGCTCAATGGGTTGCTAGCCCAGAGAGGTGCAATTGGTGGGGTTTCCACGTATGCAGCATTTCCTCTGCATATGACATTTCAGTTATACCGCTGGTACTCGGTCCCCAGAGCCTCGTTCGTTCAAAGCAGGTTGCACCACGTGAAGGTGAGGATGGGATTTGGGTAGGAGAGGTTGTAGATGGAATGCACATCACTACCTTTTAGCAACCCGAAAATACGAAAGCGTAAGTATTATTTACTAAATTTACGAAAATATTTAATGGTACGGATTATCAGATGTTTTCGATTAACCGTTTAGCCCACCCTCTTGATTACCACGGATAATAGAGGTTCTACAAACTTATATGTTGGATCCATTACTTCTTTACTTATCTTTTCTTGTGATTGAGACGTTACGTACATAGTTCCAAAGCTTTGGCTGTTCCTACATCTATGATAGGTGATACAGAAACTCAAAACTCTCTCAGATTTATATGACCTTTTCCTTGTTTTTATACCTGTCCAGTAATTACTTTGAGGAAAATTTTTATAAACAAAGCACTTCAAGCAGGGCCTGATTTACCTATAATTTCAGAGGCCCGGAGCTTAATTTTCTTTATGAGGCCCCTTCTTTTAATATATGATAAATAGGCCTAACTTATCATACTTTATTTAAATTCTGTCACCTATCTCCTTTCACCATGTATTTATCTCACAGAGGTTTTTAATAATTCTCTATTTTGAGGAGAAGGATTAAAAATAAAGTGGTCCCATAAGGTACAGTATCAGTGATTATGTGTGGCCACAAGACAGGGTCAAAGCTAATTGCATTGGTTGTTTTTCCTCTAGTGCAGTAAGTAATTCAGGAGTTTGAAAGGAATGTTTATTTTTCCTAAATTCTGGCTTAGGCTTATACAAAAATATACCTGTTGCCTCTGTATGATAAAATCTTTATTAGTCTGTGTTAAAACATTCTTAACTTTTTGAAACTGGAGATGTCTGTAGATAAAGGAGTTACTGCTAGTAACATATGAACGAACATAGACATACTGGCTCAATGATCAGCATTGGTTTTCCTGTTGTTAAATTTCAATAGCTTTCCGTTTTCTTTTATTGGCTACTAACTTAAATTTACTTGGGAATTTTATTTTTAATTATGAACATTCCTACAAAAACACTTTATCACTACACACCGATAGAGGTTCTATACCATAGAAATTAGATAAGCTGCAAGGTACACAAGCACTAGGCACTTGGTTTAACACTCAGTACAATGAGAACTAACAATGTTGTTGACTTTGGCTGTTGAATTCATTATTAATTATTTAAATAGGCCTACTGTTACAATTTGAATAAACTGTACATGATAGCCAACCTTCACAAGTGGAACACATTAAACTCTGCAATCAACTTATGACTCTAAACTTAAAACAATAAAGTGATTTTTTATGGGTTTTCTAACATAATAATTCATACATCTTGATTACACAACGTTTAACACTGTATCACTTCGGAATATGTATTATATGACTTTCTTGTGTTAAATTCTATTGTACCTGGTTTACATGTATCGACCTTTTATGGGTCATCCTCAGAACTGGTCGTTGTTGGTGTTGGCGCCTCTTGTTTTGTTTCCTGTGAGGATGTGTTCGTGTGGTGTAATGTAGAGTCAAAGTGTGTGTGTCCTGAAATTGAGTTGTGTGTTGAGAATTTCATTGGGGTGTGTTTTTGTGTGTCTGTATATTTCATATTGTTCTAGTGTGTTTAGTTTATAGCTTTTTGGTTGGATGTGTAGTATTTCCATGTCTGTGTTGATGTCTCTGTAGGTGTGGTTAGCATTTGTGATGTGTTCTGCATATCTGGAGGTGTTTTGTAATTTTGTTATGGCTGTGATGTGTTCTTTGTAACGTGTTTGAAATGATCTGCCTGTCTGTTTTATGTAGAAGTTGTTGCAGGTGTTACATTTGAGTTTGTATACGCCTGTGTGGTTGTATTTGTTTGTTTGTGTGTTGAGATGTTTTTGTAGAGTGTTATTGTTCTGTATGCGATGACCCATAAAAGGTCGAAACATGTAAACCAGGTACGATAGAATTTAACACAAAAAAAGTCATATAATACATATTCCGAAATAATAATTCAGTAGGGCCTACTTACTTATTTCCTCAAATCTGATTTTCAGTTGCTAGAGTAGTTGTCTGTTTCATTTTGCATAATTCATTTAAAAATGGCTTGTTCCTGCATTTTGAGACACCCAGAATCACGAGGCCCTGAGCAGAGGCATCATAGGCTCCTGCCTATGATATGCAATAAGCTGGACATTGGCCGCATTACTCGACATTTCTCTGTAGATTTGTTGACTCTTAAGTAACGGTACTCAAATAAGTACGAAGTCTCTCTTATAAATTCCTTGACAA
The DNA here is from genome assembly GCF_040183065.1 of Periplaneta americana. NCBI lineage: Eukaryota > Metazoa > Arthropoda > Insecta > Blattodea > Blattidae > Periplaneta > Periplaneta americana. Next base: position 45,132,661 of record NC_091121.1, read on the forward strand.
ATTGTAACTGAAGTGAATTTTTCTTCAATATCTTATCACTATCAGTAAGCGGAGCAAGGAGTCTTCTCTTACTCAAGGACATTTCTATTGGAAAGTGAAGATACAAATTCAGTTTTTTTAGTTCCACCTATCATAAAGTTCAAGTTATATACCGTACGTGTTGTCTCCATATTTTCGCGAGACAAAATTCAAACGCACAAAAGTTCTAGCAAACCAAATATTGTACTAATAAAATAATCTTATTGGTAACTGTAATAAACACATAAATTGATTCCAAAAGCATTGGAATATACGATTATACGAGAAAAAAAAGTTAACACTCACCCAAGTTTCGTCACAGAAAATTCGCTTCATTTTCATCTTCAGTCTTCTGCACTTAGCACATACAATAAATATCCTTTGTGAAGAGAAAGGAAAAATTGCTCCTAATCAATTCAGTAGCGGGAATGAATCTTACACACACGTAATTACGCATTATTATAACAAAACTATAACCACCATATAAACTTTGAACCTACGCGTACGCGCCCAATCGCAACTAGAATTTCGATTATTTCGATATCTGTATAAAGACAGCTGTGTAACAATAAACACAAGCGTTCTCTGATTGGTTGGAACCAATTATCATGACCTCCATCAATTTATTAATAAGTAAATCTAATCCCACATAATTAATACTAATAACTGAGTCGATGAAATAATAAATCTTTTTTTATCTAGTAAAATGCTTCCTATTTTGACTAAATGTTCACAACAACACCGCCACTTCGTAGGGTTAAGTGTTTTCGTTAAAGACGAGTATTTTCTCTGAACCTAAAACGCAATATTGTGTTGCTACAAAGTAACAGTGATATGCTCCAAACACTTACCTTTCCATGGACCAATAAACCCTTTAATCCTTAGCTAAAAGTACAAATTTGCATTTAGGTACAATAAACTATTCCGTAATTTATTACATACTATATAGAACTAAATTATTTCATTTGATAGCATGTAATTCATAAATCGATTATCAATTTACATTGACAAATCACTTCCTTACTTACAGTATGGCTTTTAAGGAACCTGGAGGTTCATTGCCGCCCTCACATAAGCCCACCATCAGTCCCTATCCTGAGCAAGATTAATTCAGTCCCTACCATCATATCCCACCTCCCTCAAATCCATTTTAATATTATTCTCCCACCTATGTCTCGGCCTCCACAAAGGTCTTATTCCCTCCAGCCTCCCAACTAACACTCTATGCATTTCTGGATTCGCCCATATGTGCTACATGCCCTGCCCATCTCAAACGTCTGGATTTAATGTTCCTAATTATGTCAGGTGAAGAATAAAATGCATGCAGTTCTGCATTGTGTAACTTTCTCCATTCTCCTGTAACTTCATTCCTCTTAGCCCCAAATATTTTCCTAAGCACCTAATTCTCAAACACTCTTAACCTCTGTTCCTCTCTCAAAGTGAGAGTCTAAGTTTCACAACCATACAGAGAACCGGTAATATAATTTTGTTTTATAAATTCTAACTTCCAGATTTTTTGAGAGCAGACTGGATGATAAAAGCTTCTCAAGCGAATAATAACACGCATTTCCCATATTTATTCTGTGTTTAATTTCCTCCCGAGTATCATTTATATTTGTTATTGTTGCTCCAAGATAGGCCTATTTGAATTTTTCCACCTCTTTAAAGGATAAACTTCCAATTTTTAATCACTTCTGCTGAGTATATTTTTAATGTTATGCTGTAGGTGACCCCTTTAATGCATCTGTTCCCATTATTCCTACTGCACAGACTAAGAAAAAGAAACTTCCATCCATTATATTGAAAACTAACGTAAACTTTTTGAATTTAGAAAACAATTAGAACTAATTAAAATCATTACTGTTATTGAATAACTAATTACTCAGTACTGCTCTCAAGATATTAAATTATACTCTAGAAATAAAGACAATATTGAGAAAAAAATTTGAACTTATCTCAAAAACAAGAATTATGAATTCAATACTTTTTCTCATGGTCTTCCAAAATTTCATAAAGTAGGTAGTCATAAAGGGACTTTATGATGCAAGATAAATCTCTTCCATTGACCAGGCTACGATTCGATTGGTTGGGAAGCACATACACTATTCACATAGTGAAGACAGCAGACTAATACTAATCACATAATTTTTCATTGCATATCGATGGTGTTGAACAGCAACCTCACTTGTAAAAAGAGTAATCAGTAATTACAAATATAAAAGTAGCAAAAGTGTAGCATAATATACAAAACATTTATGTTAATATAGTCCCATTAAGAAAATTTCAGAGTTGTTTTGATCATCCAGTTGCTGTCATTGATTAAGCATTGGTCACTTGCAGAGCAAACAAATGGACAGACACAGAAATATGGAGAAAGTTTGTTTATGATCTGTCCTGAGGCCAACACTAGTAATCAATATCTACGACTGTCAGAAATTTGACAGCTGTAGCAGACATATTGATCATTGAAATGAGTATAAACAAGAAAGGCTTTACTAATTATAGCAATAAAATATATACTAATTTGTTGAAAGATAAAACAACAGAAACATGTTATTGGAGAAGCAAAAAAGAGCCGATTTTCAATTAATAAAGGCTCAGCTATCAAAACAGAATAGTTAATTTCAAATGTAAAGCTGGCATTTGTTCATCAGGTTTATACTATTGTACAACAGTCATCAATGTTACAAGTTCAAAATGTGTTTGCTTCTAAAAGGTCCTCTTGTGGGCAGCCAACCTCAAGTACAATCACCAATACTTTTCCATATAAAGTAAACCAAAAAAAGATCTCAAATTACATAATAGGAATTTATAGTATAAAAAATAAAAAAGTCAGAAGTTAGCACCCGAGGCAAAGCATAAAATCTGTTTACTCTAGTCTGCTATACTTTATTTTATCCATTACTGGTAGGCTAAATTTAATTTAAATTGTACTCCTTTTCTTTGTAATGTGTTGTTTGTGAAGAAGTTATAAATAAATGAATATATGGATTTTATTGTTGTTAATATGTTGGTTGTCATGGGGACAATGATTTAAAAATGTTAATTCACAATTACAGTATAAATAGACACGAGAAAAGAAAAAAGTAAACAATAAATGAAGTAATTGAAACAAAATACTATAAATTAAAACAATATATAAAATGAGTAATTACAATTTGAATAATTTATAAGTAATATTCATGAGCAAATAAAATTAATAATTGGCAGTTGATTAGGCGTATTATCTACCACCATTTTAATTTTTCTTAATAATGTAATTAGTTTTGAGTTTAAAATTTCACCGTACTTAAATTTGGGACATCTGGCCAAAATCTACGGCTGACCACTAGGATCCAGAATACAAAGCCGAGGTTACATTAAAAATACAATATGATTGCGGAGAGAATATGGAACAATGATAAATTTAAAAATAAAGTACAATTTGATTTCGGAGAAACATGAGATGAAAATACATTGAAGAGTAATGAAATGAAGTAAAACAAAATTGCATAGTATTATACAAGTGATTGTGTAAAATGGATAATGAATCTCTCAATACCATTAGACAAATTTTGTTAATGTCCTCATTAGAAAATTTAAGAGAAAGGAGAATGGTTTTGGTTAACTTAAATGAAGTTCCCCTAGCACCAAAAAGAAGTCCTTTCACTTCCCATGTATTAATATTCATTTTGTATCTCTCACTGAAGTGATGAATACATGGGTTATAAACAGACTTCTTTTCATCGTTAACGTTATTGGCTTGTTGATCATCCTTCTCAAAAGGGACAGTGGAGTCAAGAATGAGGCTTCTTTGATTCCAGCGATCGATGGCTGCTGTGAATAAAGTCATTGTTTAGGTTGCTAAGGACGGTGAAGGAAACTCAGTTTAGATACCAGTTTTTTTTTTTAGTAAACTTTATTGTACATAAATAAATACATTATAGTCGGGAATAACAATAACAGAGAAAGGAAAAACAAAAATAAAATAAAATAACTTTACACTTGTTTATGGGTATTGCCCACTGGCAATCCCAAAAGTACTCTATAGCCTCATATCACTATGACGTTTTCTTTTTAGTCTTCTATGTGCTTGATCTTGCGGTGGATTAGTGACAATGACTTGAAGTAGCGGATTCATGTGGTTTAGAAAGGAGTTATACAGTCTGATGTAGCTCTGTCTTAGGACCTCCATCACCTCAGGAATACAGAGATCATTGTGCAGGTTCTTGTTGCTGATATACCAAGGTGCACCAGACATCAGCCTCAAATAGCAATTTTGCATGACCTGTATTCTTCTTATTTGTGATGCAGAAGCAGATCCCCAAATTGAACAGATACCAGTTATGAATAAAATATATCATGAACAGGTCTATAACTTGAATGCATTAAGAAATGATAGTAGCATGATCTTCATATAAAAACTATAATCACAGAATTATGAAGCACACATATACAAGAATGTAATGTAATGTTGTTTGTGTGCGTGTACTGTATATGTATATACATATACAGTAATTAAAGCTTTCCAGTTGGAAATATTTTTACAAAGCATGTTGAAGGAGATTTTGACAGTCATCTCTTTGCAATTCTCTCTAGTAGTGTTTCTCTATGTTTCTTACCTGATGACTCCTCTTTTGCTTTCTCTTACAGTTACATTAATTTTAATATACTCGACATTATCTTTTACCATGTAAGTATATTTTTATTCATGTTTTGTTATGTTAATTTTTTATTATTTTTTTTTTCGAATGCCATCAGTTTGTCTTTCGATATTTCTGGGCTTCTTACCTGTCAGTGGTTTACCTTTCTGCAGTTACCATTTGGAGCATCTTGAGTCAATGATAAACTGACATATCCAAGTCACTTCTGTGAGAAATTAAAATAATATAGGTAATTAAAGTAAGAAATATAGGAAATTTCGTAGCCTTTCTGAAATAAAAATTTCTTCCACTTTGTGGGGCTGCAGGAACTATCGCAATGCCCTGAATGCTTCCCAACCAAATTCAAAAAGCCAGCACTCTCATTGATGTGGATATTTAAGTCCCACAATACTGGTACAAATAGTATTGTTAAACAAATTCGTCTTTTTTGTAATACAAGCTAACAAACCTTTCTTATTTCCACAGAGCAACGATCCAAATGCAGCCGTTGTTTTATGGCTACAGGGAGGTCCAGGAGCCACATCTCTCTTCGGACTTTTCACGGAACATGGGCCATTTTCTGTAAAAGACAAGTATTACTTGAAACCCAGGAAATATTCTTGGACAAAAACTCACTCTGTGATCTACATTGATAATCCAGTGGGAACAGGTGCGGATCTTGTGAAAATTCACAATTGAGGCAGTCAGAAGCAAAGGAGTTCAGTTACTTTCGAGAAAATGTGATTAAAAATTACTAAGTTTTCGTAAATTCCGTGAAGTTTTAATTTTTAATGTTAATGTGCATTGTGGTTAAAAGATATATCCCCTTACCACTGAAATTTTAAATGCTTTATTTTACTCTGGAAGCACTTAAATAAAATATTTAGAAATGTGACTTACACCCCTTTGCTTCTAACCACCCCAATTGAGACTTAAAATACAATAGAAAGGTGTCATTATTTAAATTCTTCTGATCAAGTTTACTGTTTTGTCTAATTTCAATTAAAGATTAGGTTTGCACAGTGAGGCACCCAGTGTTTTGTGTTGCAACTGTATCGCACGAAGTCGACCTAAATTGTGTTATCTTTTGCAGGCTACAGCTTCACAGATAGTGATGACGGATATACCAGGAATGAAACAGCTGTTGGAGAAGATCTATACAATGCCATCTTACAGTTTTTTCAGCTCTTCCCTGACTTACAGAAAAACGAATTTTACATAACTGGGGAGTCATACGCAGGTAATTGAAGTGGCAGGTCTACTTTTAAAGAGCAGTTTTCTTAGTTCACAGAAGTTACTGCCCATCAATATTAAAAATGATAAAAAAAATTAAAATGAAAATAAGAAGCTTGAGAAATCTAAGTACTTAGTGAAAAACTGCCTCCACTCTATCGCTTTGTACACTATGAAGCTTACAGGTGCTGAAATCTGGTCTTCCCGATGAAAAGCCAACAGACGATTCACCTGCAGTTAATTTCTGTCTGTAACCACATGAATTCACTTCCTTTAGTCTAAATTGGTATAATAATTAGTCACAGAAGCAGAGTTGGAACAGATTTTGATGGAGTACTATCATTTCCCTTGTTCTAATTTTTTCACCTCTGTGATTGTTTCATTGTCTCCCACCTAAAGTTTGAATGGTAGGCTTAAAATTCATGCCAGAAACTCAGTGGCACTATTGGGAGAAATATTTCGGGTTAGTCCAGCTCAGACTTAAAATTCTTACACTTTGAATCATTTGTTCTTTAACAAACAGAATATGTGAATCGTACAATTAATTTGAAAGTATTTTTCTTTCTCGATTACTTGCTTGGAGGGAATATTTATTTTTAACAGCGAAAAAAAAAAATTGCAGAATTTTCTTTTTGCCTGGGCCCATTTAATTTCTCCATTAAATTCACCATTGCAGAAACTCAGGGCCAGTGAGAGGAGAGAGGAGTTTTCGCCTAGTGGGGCAGTCAAGAGATGATGATGATAATAATAATAATAATAATAATTATTATTATTATTATTATTATTATTATTATTATTATTATTATTATTATCATCATCATGATTATGATCACTACTACTATTACTACTGTTCCTGTTGTTATTTTTGTTTTCGTTTTTGTTGTTGGCAGTGAATAAGAACCCACAATTGTCTATTAATTTATCTATTTATCATTGCACTAAGTCTACATTTAGTTCTCTTCTTGGTAAGTGATATTGTTTTTTTTATAGTTGTACACGGGGATAGACAAAACTCCAAAATTTTCTGAAGCTAATCCCTTTTTTCGAAAGCCAGCACAGGTTGGACCCCATAAGTGACACCAACAAGGTACCACTCATGAGGCAACTGGGCCAGGAGTTACTGGAGTAGGATGGCCAGTTCCTTTCACTATTTATTGCATATAATGCCGACTGCTACATATTACACTATTCAGACTTCAGATTCATGCAAACAATTATTCTTCCTCTGACATATATCGTCAAGTGAGATGTACTGCCTGATAATAGGAAATATTTAACAATATTAAATACGGAATATGTATGGTAAGACTTTCCTGTGTTAAATTTCAACGTACCTCGTTTACATGTTTCGACCTATTTATGGGTCATCTTCAGAACTGGTCGTTGTTGGTCTTGGCGCCACTTGTTCTGTTTCCTGTGAAGGTGTGTTCCTGTGATATAGTGTAGAGTCGAAGAGTGTGTGTGTTTTGAAGTTGAGTTGTGTGTTGAGAATCTCGTTGCGGTGTGTTTTTGTGTGTCTGTATTTTCATATTGTTCTAGTGTGTTTAGTTTCTGGCTTTTTGGTTGGATATGTAGTATTTCCATGTCTGTGTTGATGTCTCTGTGGGTGTGGTTAGCATTTGTGATGTGTTCTGCATTTGTGGAGGTGTTTTGTAATTTTGTTATGGCTGTGATGTGTTCTTTGTAACGTGTTTGAAACGACCAGTTCTGAAGATGGCCCGTAAATAGGTCGAAACATGTAAACGAGGTACGTTGAAATTTAACACAGGAAAGTCCTACCATACATATTCCGAAGTGATACAGTGTTAAAAGTTGTGTAATCAAGATGTATAATATTAAATATCTATGTAATGCAATCATATGCTCTCAGAGACACTCTGTGATCTTTACTGAAGCTATATCTTGACAATTGTCTTGACATGCGCAAGAAATATAACAATACTAATCTAAGAACTACATTCCCATGACCACTTTTGTTAACATTATGTACTAGTTGTAGCAACAAAAGAAATCAAAGTAAAAAATTTTGAACTCAATAAAATAAATTAGGCGTCATGGCAACCTGGTACTCGCTTTTCACTTCCATGTGATAATTTCGGAACTGCCATACCTTTATATGATATAATTTAATTTCTTGCGTCAGTAATGATGTAGTACATAATTCTGTATATTTATCTTAGTCTTTTAGACATTACTTCACATTTTTCTTCACAAATGTCATTTAAAGTGTGATACTCTTGCACAATTGTTCATCAGTCAAGAGAAATATGTAATGTCTTCAGTTATGTTACTTTCCTCACAATCAGTAATAATAAATCAATGATTTTTGTTTATAGGAAAATATGTTCCTGCCCTGTCGTATACAATTCATACTAAAAACCCAGGAGCAAAGCAGAAGATCAATCTTAAAGGTAAGGCAGACATCACCATTGTAGGTAATGTAATACCAATGCTTGCTTTACTGGCATTAACACAAGACGTTTTACAGGCCTGGCCATCGGGAACGGATTGTGTGATCCTGAACACATGCTGAAGTATGGAGACTATCTGTATCAGATCGGACTCATAGACGTGAATGCCAGGGAAATCTTCCACCAGCAGGAGAGCCAGGGAATCAAGTACATCCAGGAGAAGAAGTGGGACAAAGCTTTCGATGTGAGTAACTACAAAATAAATTAGTGTATTGAGGTAGCCAGCCGATGATCTTGCATCAAAATATCTTCTCCAATAAATTTCATCAGATTTTCAGTAAATGTAATAGCTATAGGGCAAATGTGCTTTACTTACTTGTTTCCCTTGCTACACTTTGCCCATCATTTCTTCAACATCATATCATAAAGTATATACTTAACGAGTCTAAAGCCTCTATAGCTTAAAAGGACTGTTAAATAAAGCTCTACAATCCATGTGACGACTTGTGTTGGTGAATGGAGGTTAATATCTAGTAACCATTTCATATTTTTTATATCTCACGTTATTTCAGAAGCTTTGTTTATGACATAAGAATATGGCTCAGTATCAAAATTATCTGTGATTTTACCAAAGAATTTACGAAATTTCTAGTATATTAGAAAAACACTTTTTACTGTCTTTCAGTATATTCATAACAGTGAACTGTGTACTACTTCGATTTGACCACAATTACCTTATTAATGATATTATTAAACCTGTTAAAAATTAACAACTTAAATATCTCACTGTGTTAAATATTGGAACTACTGGGTGTTCATTTCAAAGTGTGTCATGACGTCACTGTTGTGAGTCAGCGATTTGAAGCGAGTTTCAGCTTTTATGTCAGAGAAGTTGCCTATTAATCAAGACGTTCAATCTGAACTTGAGAACGTGTATGATATAACTTGAACGTCGTAGCAACAGATGGCAGTCTGTACTGTCTGTGTGCTACCATAACCTCTTTCGAACTGTGTTTTGCGCGGGAAGTCGTATGCAGGGTATTTGTTATCATCGGTTGCATATGGCAACATTCCACAGTACAAATAAATGCTCCGTGTCCATGTTGATCATCGAAGTTAATGTCAACAAATACGTAAGTAATCATCTTAACCCTCTCCCCATATCCCGACAGTAAGAAAAAACTCACCTCAGTAAGTGTTTCCAAACAGTTCTCATTCCTGCCACTACAGGCGTTACCGTACATATTGGTAAGTACTCTTCAGAATGAACACCGTATTTGCTAGGCAACTTCTCTGGCACATAGGTAATATGCCTCTGCGGAAGTGTAGGAAGATTGAATTCTCTAGGCTCATCGACTAGCCACATGACGGCATACAGCGAGTCATGACACACTTTGAACTGAACACGCAGTATTGTGGTATCTTACCTAAGAGACTAGTTTCGGTGGAATTTTACGTCATCTTTATAGTTACAATATTTAACACAACAAAAATATTTGACTTGTTAATTTAATAAGTTTAATAATATCATAAGTGATACATTTAGTGTTGAAAAGTGTATAAGCTTAAGAATGAACTCTGTTGATGCACCAAAATACCACCTTCAAATTTGATCACCATGCTGAATGTCAGAGATTACAATTAAGGTGGTTAGGAGCAGAGAGGTTTATGTGACATTTCTAAAAAGAAATGATTTAAGTGCATCCAGGGTAAACTAAAGCATTTAAAATTTCAATGGTGAAAGGATATATCTTTTAACCACATCACACATTAATATTTAAAATTAAAACTTCACGGAATTTTCGAAAGCTTAGTAACTTTTAATCATATTAATCTCGAAAG